>NW_017672217.1:138450-139083 GCF_001879085.1 Nicotiana attenuata | reverse complement strand
ATATATATATATATATATATAGTTTTTTTTAAATTTATGCAATTTTACTTATTTAATAATATTTTTTATAATTATATTATTTTATAAAATATTAAAAATCAAAAAACCCATGGGGCTTACGCCCCGCTAAGGCATATGCAAAACGCCTCGCCTTACGCCCGTGCCTTTTAAAACAATGATTGTAGCTTTTATTTATTATTCGTATTCTTTTTCAATTTTGGTGATTGACTTAACACATAAGTTCAAAGATCTAAGAAGAGACGAAAATGAGAAAAATAGGTGTGATATCTGTGAAATGCCGGGACGTTAATTGATAACACCACTTCGGTGGAGTAATTCAATCTTGTGATAGTGGGCCCCGGGATCTAAATGTAGTCTTTTTCGACGCAAAAGATCGAAATAAGTAGGGAAAAAACTTAGTGACCAAAGTATATAAAACGCGGTTTTAAAGCGCGTTTTACTTTAACGTATGTTTTGGATGTTAAGGTAAAGCGCATTTTAAAATCGCGTTTTATATAAAACGCTTTTATAAAATGCGCTTTACCTGAAGCTGATAAGACGTTCAACTAAACGTGGTTTGTTAAAGCGCTATATATAAAACGCTTTAATAAACCACGCTATACCTCTTCAAAG
>NW_017672217.1:134285-138430 GCF_001879085.1 Nicotiana attenuata | reverse complement strand
CCTATTTTTAATACTCGTTCCACGCGACCCCCCCCCCTCCCCCCACACACACACATTAACGACCCAAAAAAAACCCGAGTGGACACCACCCGTCCCACAAAAAGTAAAGAGTGTTGGTTTCACATCCTAGCTAAGGCCTTCTCTCGTTGTGGTTGCTCGTTTAGGACTAAAATCTTCAATTCTTCAACTTTTAAAAAAATATAAATCGAGGTATTCCGATTTAGTTTTTGTCGAAACTCGCATAAAAAATGCATATTAGTTGTTTTACATGTGTTCCATGTTTTATATTTTTTGCGATTAAACTGGTATGTTATTTTTATCCGGACTTAGATATTAGTGTGCTAAAAAAATATGTTTCAATTGAGAAATCATTATGTTAAAAAAAATGTTAATAAGTTACTTTTTACTGTTGTATATGTATTTTCGTGAATGTTTTGTGATTAAATGTATTTGTTGTTTTTATATGGTTTATATTATTTATTTGCTTAAAGACTAGTAATACACTGCCATTTTAGGGTAGTAAAATGTAGTGCCTTTTAGCGTAGTAAAATGTAGTGGCTTTTAGCCTAGTATCCCTGTAGTTTAAGTATCTCTTATACACAAAAATACGTCAAAATAACTGATAGATTAAATACGAACTCTGTCCAATTATAGTCAACGGTCGTAACAAAATAACATGAGAAAAGAACAATATTTTTCGGATATCTTGGTGCTACTGGGACGCAAATATCGAGCCTGGAACCCATATGTAAATATTTAATAATTAAATATAGTACAATTATAAAAATTAATTATTTAATTTACAAACAAACATATAAAATTATAAACTAACATATAGAATAGTAAAACCAACACATACAAGTATTCAGGATATGTTGGTGCTACTGGGTCTCAAATATCGAGCCTGGAACCCATATGTGAATACTTAATAATTAATATTGTATAATTATAAAGATTTTGCTTATTTAATTTACAAAAAAAACATATAAAATTATAAAACTAACATGTAAAATAAGAAAAGTAACACATACAAGAATTTAGGATATGTTGGTGCTATTAGGCTCAAATATCGAGCCTGGAACCCATATGTTAATATATTAATAATTAAATATTGTATAATTATAAAAATTAATTATTTAATTTACAACAAAAATATAAAATTATAAAACTAACATGTAAAATAAGAAAACCAACACATACAAGAATTCAAGATATGTTGGTGCTACTGGCCTCAAATATCGAGCCTGGAATCCATATGTGAATACTTAATAATTAAATATTGTATAATTATAAAGATTTTGCTTATTTAATTTACAAAAAAAAGTATAAACTTATAAAACTAACATGTAAAACAAAAAAACTAACACATACAAGAATTCATGATATGTTGGTGCTATTGGGCCTCAAATATTGAACCTAGAACCCATATATGAATATATTAATAATTAAATATTATATAATTATAAAAATTAATTATTTTATTTACAAACAAACATATAAAATTATAAAACTAACATGTAATTAATGTTGTTTAATTTACAGTAGACGACATGGAGGTGCCCCCTATTCACCTGGACCTTCTAGCGATGAGCTACCGTCGTTACAGGGCGATCATAGGTCCGCACACATATGGGAGGGAGAGTTACTGGCCCACACTCTCCGCGTCAGGAGAGTGGACGACATGTGGGACTTTCTGAAGGGCAAAGTTCTCCATCCCCGTGTAGTCAGACGCTTGGAGGATACGGGCTTCTACAGGATTTTGGAGATCGGGCGGCTACAGCTCGATTAGTCTTCGGTCACGGCCCTGATAGAGTAGTGGCGACCGGAGACGCACACTTTCCACTTCCCATTGGCGAGGCCACCATCACACTGCAGGACGTGGAGGTTATATATGGGCTGCCCGTTGATGGACACCCCGTTGCTCTGCCGCAGGGCATATGAGAGATAAAAGGTGCGCAGTACCTGGACATGCAGCAATAGCTCATTGGTTTCCGGCCACAGGATGAGAATGCACTGGCTGGGGCCAGTCGTTTTCCTTTGACGACTATTCGAGAGTATTTGGAGATATTGCATCTTGACACCGATGACGATACACCGGATTATCATGTTCACCGATATACGAGGTTGCTGCTACTCCTTATGTTTGGAGGGTTCTTGTTCCCGAGCACTTTGGGGAACCTAGTCAGCTTGAGATTTCTTCATCATCTTGAGCGGCTAGATAATTTACCCCAGTACAGCTGGGGTGCTGATGTTCTCGCTTACTTGTACAGGCAGACGTACCGGGCGAGCATGGGCACCTAGAGTGACGTTGCTGGATTTTTGCCGCTACTACAGGTGACAACATATTTGAATACTCTATTCATTTTAACATACCTAGTAAAAATATATCTTAAATTTTACGTCAACTTTTTATGTTAGGTTTGGGCCTGGGAGCGGTTCCTGCAGTTGCGGCCACCTCTACCACCATTAGCTCCGGATGTACCACCTCCGTTTCTCCCTCTAGCTAGGAGGTGGGTTCTCCGGCGGAGATATACGCGTGAGTACGAGGCTCAGCATAATCTCCCCTTGTGAAAGGATATCTTGGATTTGCTGGAGGGCGCACAGGTAAATGTATACCTAAGTTTAGTTTGCATAGCTTCACATGTCTTGCGTATACTCACATTTTCCGTTGTTACTTAATAGTTCATCTGGACGCCATACAGTGACGCGTTGATAGATAGCTTGCCCGCTTATTGCTTGGCCGGCCGACTTATGTGGGGCTCTTCCGTCCCATTGATGTGCCTTGATATTGTGGAGCATCATGCCACCGAGCAGGTACTTCGCCAGTTTGGCCGTCCGCAGCTCGTACTGACACCACCCACCTGGCAGACCACACATTTCCAATGGGATGATCGTTCCAGGGTGGACCAAGCATATGTGGCATGGCTAGAGGAGCAGATCGATACTTGGGACCGACGATTTGACCTGATCCCCCCCCCCTTCACCGAGTGGGATGGATACTGAGTNCCCCCCCACTGAGTCGTCCGGATACTGGGCATGATTATACTTGGAAAATGATCAAGGTAGGGAATATGCCTTGAATGAAACGGCACGTGGGACTCGTACACTCTTGGTCTAATGGGAGGTGGAGCATGCTCCCTCGTCAAATCAGGTTCGGCATTCTCTTCCTCCTCCTCATCACCCTCGTTAGGGAAGGGTGTGTCATCTCCAGACTCATCGGCATTGTTGTCATAATCACTATTATCTTCCTGACTTTGCGCATCTGCCAAATCCCGAGTAAATACGTCATCTATGGGCAACTGAGTGAGGACATGACCATCAAGTTGCTCGTTTTCACTGCACAAACAACAAAATAATAAGCTACTCAAATTGATAAATACTTTACATATAGCTATATCACTTCACTTACAAGTCGTAATATATTGACATTCCATGATGGACATTATCCCGTTGGTGATGACTCCCAGATGGACCACCATAATCTAACACACAAAAACTATGCATATTCCAACTGGGCGTGGGTTCATAACTTGTAAAATTCATATCTAGACGGTACCCCCCGTGGAATATATGAGTGTTAATACAAAATCAATACAACAAAAATAAACATCATAACACGAAGGAAAATTGAAGTTTACCACTCGTCTTGTGGATTATGTAAAGTAGGAGAGAAATTATTTCCTCGCTCCTCATTCGCCCGTGGAGATAAGTCTAGATCCGGCCAAACTCTTTCAACCGAAACCTGTTCGGCTAAAACTGCTCCAGAATAACCACCCGATGATTGAGGGTTATCCCTGCTTTGTGCAACCTCATTATTGCGAACGTCTTCAACCTTCACGTACATTTCCAACATTTTCATCAAAATTAATTCCCGTATTCATCCGGAGTCCCCAAAAAATCTCCCAGAGTTTCATCATCCTCGATGTTAAACTCAGCGTAACAAGCAACCCCTTGCGGAGTGACAGAATACGGATATCTTCCGGTATCATTAAGGTTCATCGAACGTTTGCTCACACTCATTTTATTACACAACGAGGATACCAGTTTATCGTACTCCATTGTAAGAGGCAACTTAACATGACTCTGTAGAGATAAACTATAGCTCACTAAATTATTCTCCACCACAACCTCACCCCCCCCCCCCC
>NW_017672217.1:92824-129387 GCF_001879085.1 Nicotiana attenuata | reverse complement strand
AGAAGAAGAAGAAGAGGAATCTGAGAAAGAGCAGGACAGGTTTATCCTTTTTGGAAAAAGAAAAATATTGAAAGGAAGAATTCTGAAAGACCTGGAGGAGCCAGGCATGAAAAGATTGGTTGATGCACTAGAAGCACGGGGTTGGAAGGACATGGTTCTTCAACTGGATGGCAGGCTGGCAAGAAAAGAGCTGATAGAGTTTATGGCAAATGCCACAGTGGTGAATGGGGTTGTTACAAGCTTGGTGAGAGGAGTAGAGGTGCAGTTTGATGCACCTAAGTTGGGAAGAATTCTAGACATACCCTGTGAGGGATATGATGATTATACTAGGCAAAGGTGACCTTGTCTAGATTCTCTCCCTTCTGCTCTCCAAATCACCCGGAATTTCTGTGATACCAAGTTTGCTGAAGAAGTACCTGAGGCTAGATTTGTGCAAAAGAGTGAAATGAAGCCTGAGCACAAGGTACTTTTTGAGTTTGTGAACAAGTGTTTGCTGCCCAGACAGGAGAGGAGGCATACTGCTAACTACATGGACTTGGTCCTTCTGGAGTGTCTTGTGACAGGAAAGCAGATTAACTGGTCTGCTTTCATTGTCAAGCTGCTGGATAGAGTCATCAATGGCTCTAAGGCACATGCCACACCTTATGGGTTTATACTGACAACTGTCTTGGCCAAGTTAGATGTGCCATTGAAAAAGTGGAAGATGGCCTCCAGCAAAGAGCATTTTGGAATCAAAACCCTGCAGGCTTGTGATTATCTGCTAAGTGTAACCCCAGTTGAACCTGGTTCATCCGTGAAGACTCCTGTGAACAGCAAAGTTAGGGCATTGGTTCTAGAATGTGGAACAAAAGATGCAGAAATCGCTAGGCTCCAGGCTCGCATTGCTGAACTAGAAAGTGAAAGAACTGGTCTCAAAGATGAGCTAGCAAAGGAAAACGAAAAGAGTGAAGGGATGCTCCAAACAATGCTCAATCTCCTTCAATCCCAACCCTCTAGTTCCTCCAAGCCCTAGAACCAGTTTAGAAACCCCTTCAGTGACCCAGATTCGGGACTTTTCTCTGTTTTTTTGCTCATGGTTGGATGTTTGTTTTTCTTTTTGTGGTCTGTTATGTGGAAACACCTCCTAATCAATGAAAATATGCTTTGTTTTCTCTTGTTATATGATGCTTCTGATCTAAATAGTTAAATTTTTTGTGAAGTTGATTATTGATTAACTATGTCATGTTTTCACTTGCAGTTGCCCCAGTGGCCATGAGTATTAATTAACATCTGGGATTCATATAATATGCAACTTTTCGATGATGCCAAAAGGGGGAAGAGATATTGTGCTTTACTTTGTATCCTGAAAAATGTGATGTTTATAACCTGATTAAACCTGGTCCTTAATGATAAGTTAAATTAAAGTGTGAAAATTAAGCTGAGTTCCACAGGGTCTCTGATCAATAAAAGCACAGAGTTTGTCATCATCAAAAAGGGGGAATTTGTTGGCCCAAGTTCAGATGAAGTTTTGAAGATTGACAAAATGAACTCAGTCATGAACCAGGTTCATCATGTGAGACATACACAGTGTTGATATATTTATTCATGTGACAGACGTGTCAAGATAGGTCTCAAGGGTCAGCAACAATCAGTAACAATATCTTCAGAGTTGATCGAAAAGGTTGCATAGGATAAGGAGTTGAAGTCTCCTTATGTAAAGAGAACTACATCCGGATCAAGGATAAGGATTGGAGTTTGAGTTGTTCTAGGACTCGAATTTGATGAAGGATCAGCAATTCGAGTTTTAATCAAACTCTAATTACTAACTCTATAAATAATAATGATTGTTCTCTTTTACAGGTGATTGCACATACACAGAAGTTAAACTAATTTGAGAGCAAAAGAGCTAGGCGAATTTTGCAAGCAATTTATGTGTGATTCAAGTGTGCGAATCTGAAGCTACATGAACCAAGAGTGAAGAACCAATTCCATTGTGTCTTTCTTTATTTCTAGTTCAATTGTAGTAGGTGTTTTTCATATTGTACCTTTCAGCTTTTATAGAAGCATTGTAATAGGTATATTGAGTATTCAAGTTAGAGTTAACTTGAAGGTGTCGCAACAGTTGAGGCTGTGTGCTACACTGGGATTAGAGTTTAATCCTTAGGTTTACAAGAGTTTTGTAAATGCTATTTTGGCTCAGTGATTTTAGTGGAAGTTTGGGAAAATCCTACTGAGTAGTAGGTCGTGGTTTTTTCACCTTTTGAGCCAGGTGTTTTCCACGTAAAAATCTCTGTGTTCTTTACTTTATGCACTCTTAATTCCGCAAACAGTCATAGTAAGTACATCTAGAAGAACCAGGTTCTTCTAGTGCGAAAATTAGGTACCACACAAATCACCCCCCTCTTGTGTGGTATTGACGTTTAGAACATCACTAATCACAGGATTTACTTCCGTAATTAGAATTGTACCATAGATAGGATTCCTCTACTATATAAAGAGGGTTCTAATCATTTTTAATCATTTTATATTCACGCATATCAAAGCAATACAATACTTTCTGTCTAGCTTATATTCTTGTTCATCAGTTTGCTTATTTCTTAAATATTCGGGTATTGACCAGTTCGAGGGCACTCAAGCTCGAGGGCTAAATTACGTTTCAACACTGGTTTGCCTTATCTCATTGGTAATTTCTATTATTGATCTTCATATTCATCAATTGGTATTAGGTGAAATCGCGTGTCCTTAAAACCACATTATAAGTTTAATTATTATCCCGTTTTTAGGTAAATCGTTTGGTGCCCATCGTGGGGCTAAGGAAAATAGCGATTGCCTGGTATTAATTCCCATAACGCACACTGCTTTATGCTTGTTCTCGTAAGTTTCTTATATTTCAGGAATCAACATGTCAAACTCTCAAGTAGCACCCACTCACACAAACAACGGCCTTAGTCTTCATGGTGAGAATGAAAACATAGTCGCCCCGGGAAATGGAGTACCTCCAGTCAACCCCGATGGATCGCCGACCATAGACCCGGTCGATGTCAACTCCCATATTGCCAGTAATGGGAATTTGGGCGTCGACCCTGAAAATAGCGTCCGTAGAGATGCTCGAGCAGCAAATCAGAACGCTCAGAGCGGTGAAGAAGGCAGAATTAGCCTTCGAATGATATTCGAGATGTTGCAGACTCAACAAGCAGCGATACCTCAACTCCAAAATTAGAATCGAGAACCAAGCTTAATTGAGCTCGAAACATCACAAGAAGTTGTTCATAGAGCCGAACCTGTACCAGAGAAATTGAATGCCAATGAATACTGACCCCGCCATTATGAAGATGCTCGAAGAGCTCACTAAACGGATTGAATCAGGAGAAAAGAAAGTCGAGGCAAATGATAAAAAGGTAGAAACATACAACTCCCAGGTTGACAAATACCGGGGGCACCAACGATTCTAAAGGGTTTGGATTTGAAGAAGTTCGTGCAGAAGCCTTTCCCTCCAAGTGCGGCACCGAAGCCCATCCCAAAAAAATTCTGCATGCCAGAAATTCCCAAACATATGGAACACTGACCCTAATGAGCACGTTACTTCTTATACATGCGCAATAAAGGGAATGACTTAGAAGACGATGAGATTGAATCCATTCTATTAAAAAAGTTTGGAGAGACTTTATCGAAAGGGGCGATGATATGGTACCATAATTTGCCGCCCAATTCTATCGATTCCTTCGCCATGCTTGCAGATTCGTTCGTAAAGGCACACGCCGGAGCAATAAAGTTGCAACTAGGAAGTCGGGCCTCTTCAAAGTATGACAAAGGACAACAATATGCTAAGGGAATTCGTATCTCGGTTCCAGATGGAACGCATGGACCTACCCCCGGTCACAGACGATTGGGCTATTCAAGATACTCAAGGTTTGGACGAGTGAAGTTCGATAGCATAACGGCAACTAAAGTAGAATTTAATTGAATATCCAGTTGTAACCTGGGCCGATGTACATAATCGATACTAGTCGAAGATCAGGGTCGAGGATGATCAATTGGGAACCCCTTCCGGTTCCGTTTACCCAAATAGGTCTGTTGGCAGAATTCAAAGGGACATCGACAGAGAACCCCGATTGAAAAGATATCGGTACCAACCATATAGTGCAGATCATAGAAACAGAGGCACAGGACGTCACCCCATTCTAAATGATCGAAGGAATGATCGAGGACAGAGCTCCTGAGGACTCATGAGTAAAAACGGCTTTGATAAACATGTCGAGCCCACAGAAGCACCGCGACTATCAGGATACAACTTCAACATCGATGCATCAGGTATTGTATCAGCCATTGGACGAATCAAGGATACTAGATGGCCCAGGCCCCTAGAGATCGACCCAGCTCAAAAGAACCCTAATCAAATGTGCAAATACCATGGTACCCATGGTCACAAAATCGAAGATTGCAGACAGTTGAGGGAGCAGGTAGCTCGTTTATTCAACGAGGGTCACCTTTGAGAATTCTTAAGTGATCGAGCCAAGAACCACTTCAAAAATAGAGATTCAAATAGATAGAACAAGCAGGAAGAGCCACGGTATGTACTTCACATGATTATTGGTGGGGTCGATATTCCTCAAGGATCGGTATTTAAACGCACCAAGGTGACAATCATGTGGGAGAAGTGAACTCGGGACTACTTACCAGAACAAACCTTGTCTTTCAACGACGAGGATGCAGAAGGGATCGATCAACCTCACGACGACGCACTAGTAATATCTACCTTTATGAATAAACTTCAAGTCAAACTTGTGTTGATTGACCCAGGTAGCTCGACAAATATTGTTCGATCAAGGGTTGTGGAGCAACTCGGCCTCCAAGATCAAATCGTGCCCGCAGCTCGGGTACTTAACGGCTTCAACATGGCAAGTGAAACCACCAAAGGGTAAATCATTTTGCCAGTAAATATGGCCGGGACCATCCAAGAAACAAAGTTCCATGTGATCGAAGGCGACATGAGGTAACATGTTTCTTAGGAGGCCTTGGATACATAACATGAGGGCAGTACCCTCGACACTTCATCAAGTCCTGAAGTTCCCAACATTAGATGGAATCAAAATGGTGTACGGTGAACAACCCACCGCCAAAGAAATTTTTGCAATCGATGAAGTAGTACCGGTATCGGCACTTTCATCAATGAAGGGATCAGAGTCGAAGGGAAAGCAAGAAGTCAAATAGCAAACACAGTCACCAGCCTCGACCTGATTGGAGGAGCAGGAAACTTTCAAGGATGATGATTATATGATACCTCAAACCTTTATAATCCCTGTTGATTCTGATGCGACGAAGTCAATGGTCGAAGAGCTGGAACAAAGCATACTGATCGAACCTCTGCCCGATCGAAAGGTATACCTGGGCATGGGGTTGACTCCCGAGCTCAGGAAAAAACTCGTTCAATTCCTTTTAAATAACATGGATTATTTTGCTTGGTCCCACCTAAATATGACAGGGGTCCCCCAGAGATCACTATGCATCGACTAAGCTTGGACCCGAAGTTCCATCCGCTAAAACAAAAGAAAAGGCCCCAGTCCAAGGTAAAACATGCATTCATGAAGGACGAGGTAACAAAACTTCTCAATATAGGATCCATTCGGGAGGTAAAATATCCCGAATGGTTAGCGAACGTAGTTGTTGTCCCTAAAAGGGGAAATAAACTTAGAATGTGCGTAGACTATAAGGATTTAAACAAGGCATGCCCTAAAGATTCTTTTCCTTTGCCGAATATCGATCGCATGATCGATGCCATAGCCGGCCATGAGATCCTTAGTTTTCTCGATGCCTACTCCGGGTACAATCAAATACAAATGAACCTGGAGGATCAGGAAAAGACTTCTTTTATCACTAAATACGGAACCTATTGCTATAATGTAATGCCGTTCGGACTAAAAAATTTTGGAGCTACTTTTCAACACCTAGTAAATCGAATGTTCGAAGAACAAATAGGTAATTCAATGGAGGTTTATATTGATGATATGCTAGTTAAGTCCCTACGAGCAGAGGACCATTTAAAACATTTGCTGGAGACCCTCGACATACTAAGAAAGTACAACATGAAGCTTAACCCGAAAAAATGTGCATTCGAGGTCGGTTCAGGCAAGTTCCTCGGCTTTATGGTATCAAATCGGGGAATTGAAATCAACCCCGATAAAATCAAGGCAATCGAAGACATCACAGTTCTTGATAATGTCAAGGCTATACAAAGGTTAACAGGATGTATAGCCGCCCTGGGTTGATTTATTTCGAGGTCCTCTGATAGGAGCCACTGGTTCTTCTCGCTGCTTAAGAAAAAGAGTAATTTCGCATGGACCCAGAATGTCAACAGGACTTGGAGGAACTCAAATGATACCTGTCGAGCCCGCCATTGCTTCACAACGTGAAGGCAGACGAGCAACTTTACTTATACTTAGCGGTCTCAGAGATAGCGGTAAGTGGGGTCTTAGTTCGAGAAGAGCAAGGTACGCAATTTCCTGTTCATTATGTTAGTCGGACCGAGGGTCTCCTGGAAACAGCCTCCTACCCCTCTCGGGGTAGGGGTAAGGTCTGCGTACATATTACCCTCCCCAGACCCCACTTGTGGGATTATACTGGGTTGTTGTTGTTGTTGTTATGTTAGTTGGACCCTAAGTGAAGCCGAGACCCGACACCCACACTTAGAAAAATTAGCGATTGCTTTAATAAGCGCCTCTAGGAAATTAAACCATATTTTCAGTGTCACCCAGTTCGTTTTGTAACCACCTACCCCCTTCGTAACATTTTGCACAAGCCCAAACTCTTAGGTCAATTGGCCAAATGGGCCGTCGAGATCAGCGGGTACGATATCGAGTATCAACCCCGAACATCCATCAAGTCTCAAATCTTGGCAAACTTCGTGGCCGACTTCACGCAAGCACTCGTACCCGAGGTCGAAAAGGAACTATTATTAAAATTGGGTACATCATTGAGGGCGTGGACCCTCTTCACATACGGCGCTTCGAACGTGAAGGGGTTCCAGCTAGGCATCATTTTGAAGCCACCCACAGGTAATACAATTAGACAGTCTATTAAAACTTTGAAATTAACTAACAATGAGGCCGAGTACGAGGCCATGATTGCAGGTCTAGAGTTAGCAATGATATCGGGAGTGGAGGTCATCGAGGCCAAGTGCGACTCCCAACTTGTGGTAAATCATGTCAACAGAACTTTCGAGGTTCGAGAAGATCAAATGCAGAGGTACTTGGACAAACTACAAGTGTCTCTACATCAATTTAAAGAATGGACCCTATAGCACGCACCTCGAGAACAAAATAGAGAGGCCGATGCCCTTGCAAATTTGGGGTCATCGATCGAAGATGATGAACTTATCTTGGGGACTGTCGTACAACTTTTGAGGTCAATAATCGAAGAAGGACACGCCGAAATAAAGTTTACAAGTCTAACTAGGATTGGAGGAATAAGTACATCGAATACCTAAAGAATGGGAAGCTTCCATCGGATCCTAAAGAATCGAGGACTCTACGCATGAAGGCCGCATGGTTCACATTGGCCAAGGATGGAACACTGTATAGGAGAACATTAGATAGACTATTAGCAAAATGTTTGGGACAAGGAGACACCGACTACGTTCTACGGGAAATTTACGAGGGCACTTGTAGAAATCATTCTGATGCCGAGTCATTAGTTCACAAAGTCATCGGAGAAGGATACTATTGGGCCGTTATGGAAAAGGACACTAAAGAATTTGTCCGAAAGTGCGATAAATGTCAAAGGTATGCACCGATGATCTACCAGCCCGGAGAGCAACTCCTCTCAGTCCTATCCCCATGGCCATTCATCAAATATGGGATGGAAAACTAAATTCATTTTCTTTATGACTGACTATTTCTCTAAGTGGGTTAAAGCACAGGCCTTCGAGAAAGTCAGAGAAAAAGAAGTCATAGACTTCATCTGAGACCACATTATATGCTGATTCGGAATGCCTGCCGAGATCGTGTGCAACAATGGAAATCAATTCATCGGCAACAAAGTGACAAAGTTTTTCGAAGACCATAGAATAAAAAGGATCCTATCAATGCCGTATCATCCTAGTAGGAACGGACATGCCGAATCGACAAACAAGACCGTCATCCAAAATCTAAAGAAAAGATTGAACGAAGCTAAAGGAAAATGGAGAGAAATATTGCCCGAGGTCCTTTGGGCGTATCAAACAACGTCGAAATCCAGTACGGGGGCGACACCGTTCTCTTTAGTCTTGGTTCCGAAGCTCTGATCCGGTCGAAGTCGAGGAACCTAGCTTTAGGTTCCGGTATACAACGGAAGAGTCAAATCACGAGGCTATGAATACAAGCCTCAAATTGTTAGATGAAAGACGAGAAGCTGCCCTCGTACGAATGGCCACACAGAAACAATGCATCGAAAGGTAATACAACCGAAGAGCTAATCTTCGACACCTTAAAATAGAGGACGTAGTTTTGAGAAAGGTTACCCTCAATACTCGAGACCCTAACAAAGGAGAAACTTGGCCCGAACTGGGAGGGACCATATCAGGTCCTCGATATCATCGGAAAAGGATCCTACAAACTTGGCACGATGGACGACGAGCAATTAGCAAACAATTGGAACGTATCACTCCTCAAACGATACTACTGCTAAGGTACGACCTTCTCCATTTTCGTTTACATTTTATACTAACTAATTACAGGTCTTCAATCGAAGACATCAATGAATTCTTTATCACAATGTCCTTAGGTCTCAAAACACGCGTTGCACTCTTTTTTCCTTAGACCGATTTTTGTCTCGAGTGGGTTTTTCTGGCAAGGTTTTTAATGAGGAAACCATTGTTTGTGCTAACTTAGAGCAATTCAACAGTATCCGAGGCTTCATTACAATCAACCTCGAATACTGGGGGGCATCACCCTTGGATGTCGACTTTGTTACAGGGAAGATACTTCGTGTCGACAAGGTCTCAATAGGTAAAACTTTGTAAGGACCAAACGGTCAAACAAACCGTGCCCATGTAGATTACTCGATCCCTAAAGGCAAACATGTACGCATGTATAATCTATTGAGAGAAGTATTTTTCCCTGCCAAATATTTTATGCGTTAGAGAAATTTTTACTTTACAATTTTATACTTTTGGCCTGTTGTGCAAACAGGCTTAAGGGCCGATCCCAACCGAAGTTCAAACAACTTACCCCGCACTCGAGGAATGCCGTCCAAAAACTCGATGTAATCGAACTACTAAAATCTCGAGATCATAAGACCTTTAAAAGGCAACCCTCATTTTTATAGGCCACGGCCACGGCCACCCCACTCGGGGACTGACACTTCAAGCGAGTTCGAAGTATAGTCGGGAAACAAGCCCAAGAGGCAAATCCCAAGTTAAAGGCTACGGCCAAACTAACATGGTCCGGATACATCCGAATTCCGTAATGAAATAGGCCTTCTAATATCTTCACAAAATCGGTTAAAAGGGCTACCCTCGGCAAAATTATAAAGGGTTTCGATCACATCAACCCTCGAAAACCCTAAGGGGTACTGGTGTTGATACCCAATTTTGCCCTCATATTTTCTCTACTCTCTAAATAGCATGTTTGCATCATTATTTAGTTTACAAACCTATACAAGCATTTTCCATAATTTTCCATAATTTTGAAGGCTCTAAATTAATTTCTTTCTATATTTTTAATATATAAATATCTATTAATTATCCTTTAAATTACATTGGGATGACTTAATCATCCAAACTTATTCTTTACCCCAACATGTAATTTTCTTATAATATTTTATTTCATTATTCTATATTTTTTTTTGTTGATTCCACTAGGCATTGTGCCTAGGGCTGATTTTCATATATAATAAATAAAAGCACAACATAGGAGGGGGGGCATAGACCTGACCTCCAAGAAATGGTACAAAGGCACCTGGTCATAAACATATAGTGACCAAATAAACCTAAGAACTGTGGTGAGTTAGACCTATGTTGATGATCCAATTGACTTATCACATTATGATAGTCAACTGGATATACAAAAATCGAATGAAGTAAACCTAGGTCAACTATACAAAAATGCACATGTAAACCTAATGCTACCAAGTTGTTGAGTTGGAAGATTGACTTCCATATACAAACCAATCTACCTCTACAATAGATGTAGGAAATCCCTAAGGAGAAATGCAAAAAACTTGTGATGTTAGGAGATGCTATCTTCATCCTTGCTTTGACATCTATTACAGAGAAAGCTAAGGTGAAGATAGCAAGCAAAAGGTTCCCAATAGATGAGAAGTGGTGTTGCTTGCTGAAGGTGACAGAAGGGAGTGAACATTGTCTTCCTTGCCTGTGGCCTTCAACTGAGTTCTGTCTGATAGAGAAGGAACTGTCATGATTGAGCTTTGCTGGTGGAAGCTGCTGAGGAGAATGCAGGATGATTAGGTTTGTTTCCCTATTGTTTTCCTATTGTAGATGCTGCAGCTACATTGTGTCCAAGTACTGTGAGTGTTGCTGCTTCAAAGATAGCATGGAGCAACATATTTGAAACTGTTGTTGACTGAGCACTGAAGGTATTGAAGACATCCCAGATGAGCTGTTGAATGGAACAAGGTTGAAGCTGATTTGAGAGACTTGGAGCAGTTTATGTACTTTCAGCAGAATGAGCTTCATAGAAGCTAATACCACTAACTGTAAGCACATAAACTGTCCAAGTCTGCTCAGAAAACCTGCAAAAATTAACAAACATGTTAGTGAAAGAGAGCTGAATCTCCAGGTTCTTGTGTCAACTGGAGATGAGTCTGGGGGCAGGGGAGCTTTGATGATCCCTGATTTATGAGAGAAAGCTGATTGCAGGTTCTTGTGTGGACTGCAATCAGCTTTATAGGTGTTGCTCATGTTGTGGAATCAAAACTGAATTGAAAAGGCATTACTGCAGGCATTTGGATTTATGCAGCAATGATGAAAACAGTTTGGTTGGTATGGTTGTTTGGGCTGGGGCTGAAGTGTAAAACAGTAGAATGGAATGAGATAGCCTTCAGGTAAAACTGCTGCTTTCTGCATTTTCTGTTGCCTTTATGTGGTGATGTTCCTGAGGGGTTGATGTTGGTGTGTCAGTTGGTATGGTTCCAGGAGAATAAACACTAGAAGTGCTAATACCACTCCCAAAAACCATATCAATTGAGTGATACAAGCAAGGGAAAGAGTACCTGCAAAATAGAAAACAGTGTTAGTGAAAAACAGAACATTTTTGCCCAGTTTTGTGAGGTTGTTGTGTTTAACAGGTTCGGGGGATTGTGCATGGTTGGGGTGCCAAGAGAAGGGAGGTTCTCCTAGGTTCTTGTGGGTTCTATAAGCATTGATGATAAGGGTGAAAGGTGCCTGGGTAGGTGTACATCTGAGCGGTGTGGGTTGCATTTGTTTCAGGTGTTTCTCAGTTTTTTGGAAGAGGTTTTTGTGTTGTTGGTGATCATCTGGTGTTCTGTTGTGATATATGGTGTAGAAGGGAGGTGTTTTCCTATGAAGGTATGTATGTGTGATGTGATCTTTGTTGAGGCCAAGATCATTCCACAGTATACAGAAGGCCAATGCTAGAAAAAAGGCATATTGAAGAGTGAGTTCTATGCCTTGTGGATTTTGCTTCTCTCTATGACCTGCATCAGTCCTTTGACTACTTGGGTGATGAGGTTTTGGATACTGAGAGCTTTCCTTTCCTTTATGTTCTATACTAGACCTGTGTTGTTGTTTCAGGAGGATGAGCACATGTGCTAATACCACATCCTGAAACAACCACAAAGAAAGTAAGGTTCATAAGGGAAGGGAACCTGCAAAAAAGCACACAGAATTAGTAGATAAATCTGGGCTGACTGATTCCACAACTGGTACATGAGGTATTTTATTTTGACTGATAATTGGGACCCCTTCTTTGATGATGTTTCAACCATAGCCGTTAGATGTTGAAGAAGAGCTTGCATTTTGAGAGGATACTATCAGCATGTTGGTTTTCTTGTGCCTGAAACCTGGGGTACCCAATTGTTCATGGAGAACTTGGCCTCTAATGTGGGGTGGGAGAGAGGAAGCAATGGTGAAATTTGTTAGAGTGTTGAGGTCATGGCTAAGTTTTGAGAGGGAATCAGCAGGGCAGTTTGCTTCTCTATATACATGAGAAGCTTTGAAAACCTCAAATTGAGAGCATAGAAGCCTTAGGTGGGAAATCTTTTCTTTCAAAACCCATGGAGAATCATTATCCTCTATCAGCCACCTAACAAGTAGTGCAGAATCTGCTTCTAAATGAACTCTGGGAATTCCATTGTCCAAACACCATTGAACTCCTATCTTGGCTGCTTCAATTTCAGCATAATTGTTGGTACCCTCTCCCAATGGGAAGGCCATTGCATGAATGAAGTGGCCCTGTTGATCTCTAATAATGACACCTCCTCCAATCTTTCCAGGATTTGTCATAGCACTTCCATCTGAATTGATCTTTACAAAGCCCTTGTCTGGTTTAGTCCATTTGACTTGAGTTATGGTAGTGTGATGCTGAATGTTTTCAATGAAGGAGTAGAGTTCCCCCCAGCTGAAAGGCCATTGGATGACAGAGAAATTGGACCTTAGGAGTAGGTTGATGTCTGAGTTGATGGAGTAAAGGACCCTAGTTAGGGAGGTGTTTTTTGCTCCATACTTGGCACTACATCTATTTTTCCACAAATTCCAACAGATGATGATGGGGAGGGTATCTAGAATGAGCTTTTGCACAGCATTACAGGCCTTCATCATCCACCACTTCATAAGGAGCAACCTCAACGGCAAGTTCTCAGTTTGGATGCCCACATGACCCCCATATTTTTTCCATATGATCCTAGCAAAGTTCCCAGAACTGAAGAGGTGTTCCACTGTTTCCAAAGCATGCATAGAGCAGCATACACACCTGGTGACAGTTGGACCACAGAAGATTTGCACTCTGTCATCAGTTGGGAGTTTGTTTCTAGGGGCTCTCCACAAACAAAAGGACCACTTAAAGGGAATTTTCTTATGCCAGATCCTCCTATTTTCTTATGCCAGATCCTCCTATTTCTATAATTGCATTTGCATTTTTGGGCTAATTGCACATTTTTGCAATAATAGCCTATATTTATGTATAATTATATTATTTGTGCCAAAATAACTTTTTATATTTTTTATAATGTTATGTTATTTTTTTCAATCATTTTAATGCAAAAATAAATTTTTTGTTATTTATTAATTACTTTTATAAATTATTTTTGATAAATATTGGGTATTTAAATAACAACCCCACTTTTAAACCAATTTCGGACCAAGTAAATGGCCCAAAACCTCAAAATCCTGGCCCAAATACCCCAGCCCAAATCCAAATAACCCAACCCTCTAGACCAGGTCGGCGCCCCATCTCCGTGACCCGCCCGTTCTAACTTTTAATCTTGGCCGTTGATCTCTCAAGATCAACGGCCCTTATTCATTCCTCCCTTTTAGTTTTACCATCACCCCCAAACCCTAATCACTCCCCTCTAATCCTCCGCCCTCACACACTCTTAATTCCCCCTACCTTCTTCTTCAACTAAACCGTAATCGTCGCCCCCTTAAAGCCTTCTCCTAATCCCACCAAATATGGGATTTGACTACCAATTCTTGCCATATCCGACCCCCTTTTGGTACTGAGTGCTCTCCTGTGGTATGACCTAAGTGCTTGCCTAAACATGGCAAGCAAATCTCTTCCGAAATCGAACCAAAATGGTTCAAATCTGTGATATTGAATGTTATTCTGTCTATATACGTTTAGACTACTGTGTGAGTTCTATTTTTTTTTGTTTAGATTTGGCCGATTTTCACTTTCCCTAAAAGCTAGGGTTTACGAATCTCTCTCTTAAATTGATTTTCAGATCATTTTGCATGTTTATCTACCTTGTTTGATGCTTGAATTACTCGATTTCATTAATTATTGCTCGATTTTTACTACTATATAAACCCTTTCCCCATTCCCTTTTAGACAGACTCGAAATCGCTAAATTTTCCACTAAAAAAAACTAAGGATTTTCACTCTATGTTTGTTTATTCTATTGTTCTATTCTGTCTCTTGGCCGGCTGAAAGCCAAGGCCACTGGATTTCTTATTTTTCGACCTTCCTTGGGTGTGAGCACTTCCCTAGGCTCTTTGAAGCCCTTGGGAACTTGACGCATCTGAGATTCTGGGTCATATTGATGTTCTTTTCTTGTTTGTCTACCTGTTGAGCAATAACTGGTTAGTTCTTAACATTTGCAAGGTTCATTCTCTTATGTTTTAATTAGCATATCCATGTTTCTGAAATTACATGACTTGATGTAATTTCTCTACTCTGTTTATGTGTGATTCTGTTATGATACAAACCTCTCTAGCATTGACTCATGCCTAAACTATTAGTCCTAAAAATGTATTTTGTATTTAACGTACGCAATTTGGACAGTATGAAGCATGTTTAGCTTAATGTGTTGGTAATTTGAGTGTTTGCATCGGCTATATGGCCTCATCCTGTTTCTTGTCTTATTCTTAATTTCTATAGTGATTAATTCATATAATTAGTATGCCCTAATCAGTTAAAACCTTCACTCTGGCTGTAATTTGCTCCTATGACTATGTTTGTCACTTAGTATGTTCTTACCCTGCTAATTCTGTACCCCTAACAGCTAATTATCTTAGACTAGTCTTTCCTGACTTGTTTCCCCTATAATATGTGATTCTATAAGTTGTACTGTTTAATCTTTGTACTTAGCATAATTTGATTCTTTAGGTTTGAACTTGTTGATTTAGTGATAATGTTTGTCTTACTGGCCTAATGCTCCTTTGCCTATTAACTTTGTAATCCCAGAAGTTTAAGACTCTTTGCTTCTTACAAATATACCTTGCCCCAATGTGTTAAGTGAAAACTTGCAGCATTAACTTGTTTATTGAGTTCATGCACCCGCTATGTTGATATGTTCATCATGCAAACACTTTGTAATGTCTGCTTTTAAAAAATGCAAATGCATTCTTTCAAACCCTGTTACTTTACTACTATTGGTTGCTTCCCTATTCTAAACCTATAATTCTTGGCCGGCTGAAAGCCAAGGCCTCTAAATCTTCTTTATTAACCTTCCTAGTGCGAGCACTGCTCGGGGTCCACTTTGAGACCCTTGTGAACACTGACACACTAGGACCTGAGGTTCTTTGGCCATTTTTCTCTGATTACTCAATTGTGCCCCTCCCCTACCTACTAAATAGGCCAATTGGCTTGTGTAAATGACTGTTTTCCCAGATCCTTTGATCAACTATGGCTGTTGGGTTTGGTCCAAGCTCTCTTGTGGTTTCTAAGCTATGTTGAGATTTGTGTGGAGAAAAAATTGAAGGCCTGGCTGGCTGGGTGCATTTTTGGGCCTGTCTTGGGCCTACTATAGTTATTTGTATCCCTTTGTAATTTATCTCATTATTGGGCCTGTAATAATTCTATAATAACAATTGGGGTATTAGTGAAAGTTGGGAAAACGGGTCTATTCTAATGTTTGCATGAAAGGGTAGAAATCCTGCCTATAGAATCTGAGTGTTTAATTTTGCTCAACATGCTCTATTTCTATGTGTTTGATAGATAACATGCCTATAGGACATAAATATTTCACCTGTTCACATGTTCCATTCCCACACATTGTTATCTACTTATTATGTTGCAAAATGGTGATTATTTGTTCAAATTGCTTTATGTTTGATATCATGCCTATAGGATCACATTGAGTAATAAAATACCTGCTCTTCATAGTATTCGCATAGATATCATGCCTATAGGAATATAATTGCATTGACTACTATTACTGTTACTGGTTACAGGTATCTTGTCTGTTCAGGCCATTAATTTTTATGCTCTTATTGATCCGAGGTCCTCTTTATCTTATGTCACCCCATTCATTGCTTCAAGTTTTGGGATAGAACCCGAACAGCTTCATGAGCCGTTCTCCGTATCGACTCCGATTGGTGATTCTATCATAGCCGCGCGAGTTTATAGGAATTGTGTTGTCACGATATGTGGTCGTGTTACCACGACCGATCTTATCGAGCTTGGAATGGTGGATTTTGATGTGGTTATGGGAATGGACTGGCTTTATTCGTGCTTTGCTAAACTTGACTGCCGAACAAGGGTCATGAGACCCGAGTTTCCTAATGAGCCGGTTATTAAGTGGAAGGGGAATGGTGTGGTGCCGAAGGGTAGGTTTATTTCCTACCTTAAGGCTTCGAAGATGATTAAGAAGGGATGTATCTATCATTTGGTCCGGGTGGCGGACACCACTTCAGAAGTGTCTACCCCCGAGTTCGTGCCAGTCGTGAATGAGTTTCTTCAATTGTTTCCGGACGAGCTTCCAGGGATTCCGCCAGATAGGGAGATTGATTTCGGGATTGATGTATTGCCAGATACGCAGCCAATATCTATCCCACCATACAGAATGGCTCCAGCAGAGTTAAGGGAGTTAAAGGAGCAGCTGAAGGATTTATTAGAAAAGGGGTTCATTCGGCCAAGTGTGTCGCCGTGGGGTGCTCCGGTTCTTTTTGTCAGAGAGAAGGATGGGTCGCTCCGGATGTGTATTGATTATCGGAAGCTCAACAAAGTCACCATCAAGAATAAATATCCTTTGCCTCGGATAGATGATTTGTTCGACCAATTGCAAGGTGCAAGGTTCTTCTCCAAAATTGATCTACGGTCCGGGTATCACCAATTGAAGATCAGAGAGCAGGATATTCCTAAGACCGCTTTCAGGACTCGCTATGGTCACTTTGAATTCTTGGTCATGTCCTTTGGCCTAACCAACGCCCCGGCAGCTTTCATGGATCTTATGAATCGGGTCTTCAAGCCATTTCTAGACTCCTTCGTGATTGTTTTCATTGATGACATCCTTGTTTATTCGCGGAGCCGGGAGGATCATGCCGATCACCTCAGGGCAGTTCTGCGGACTCTTCATCAGCACCAATTGTATGCTAAATTTTCAAAATGTGAATTTTGGTTGGAGTCCGTTACCTTTCTGGGTCATGTTGTTTCTAGTGAAGGGATTCAGGTAGATCCCCAGAAGATTGCAGCAGTGAAAGATTGGCCTAGACCCACGACCCCGACGGAGATCCGTAGCTTCTTGGGTTTAGCAGGGTATTATCGAAGGTTTGTGGAGGGATTCTCTACCCTCGCCTCCCCATTGACTTAGTTGATGCAGAAAGCAGTTAAGTTCCAATGGTCTGACGCTTGTGAGAAAAGTTTTTAGGAATTGAAGTCGAGGTTGACCTCGGCGCCGATATTGACCTTGCCAGAAGGCACAGAAGGATTTGTGGTTTATTGCGATGCCTCCAGGGTCGGTTTGGGGTACATGGGAAGGTTATAGCGTATGCTTCAAGGCAACTCAAGAATCACGAGAAGAATTATCCGACGCATGATTTGGAGCTTGCAGCAGTTGTGTTTGCTTTGAAAATATGGCGGCATTATCTTTATGGGGTCTATGTTGATGTATTCTCAGACCACAAGAGTCTCTAATATTTGTTCAAGCAGAAGGAGTTGAATTTAAGGCAGCGACGATGGTTAGAATTGCTCAAGGATTATGATATGAACATTTTGTACCACCTAGGGAAGGCGAATGTGGTGGCCGACGCTCTCAGTCGGAAGTCTATGGGTAGTTTGGCTCATTTGGGAGCGGATCAGAGGCCCGTGGCTCGGGAGGTTTATCAATTGGCCAGTCTAGGGGTTTGTATTTCGACCTCAGACGAGGGGAATGTTATGGTCCATAATGGAGCAGAATCGTCACTTGTAGCGGAAGTCAAGGAAAAACAGTTTATTGATCCAGCATTGGCACAGATGAAGGAGGCAGTTTTGAATAACAAGACTTCAGCATTTTCACTCGGCGGCGATGATGGTGTATTGCGATGTCGAGGTAGGCTATGTGTTCCAGATGTGGGTAATCTTCGGGAGAGGGTAATGGCGGAGGCTCATAATTCTAGGTATTCTATGCACCCAGGTTCTACGAAAATGTATCATGATCTCAAGGAAATTTATTGGTGGAAGGGTATGAAGAGGGGTGTGGCGGACTTTGTATCTAGGTGTCCGAATTGTCAGCTAGTAAAGGCTGAGCATCAGCGGCCCGGTGGGTTAACTCAACTTATGGAAATGCCAATGTGGAAATGGGAAATGATCAACATGGATTTTGTGGTAGGGTTACCTCGCACTCAGCGCAAGTTCGACTCGATTTGGGTAATAGTGGATCGACTCACCAAATTAGCTCACTTCTTGCCAGTCAAGTCCACCGACACTGCAGAACAGTATGCTCAGTTGTATATCAAGGAAATAGTAAGGCTTCATGGCACTCCACTTTCTCTTATCTCAGACCGAGGGGCCCAATTCACAGCTAATTTTTGGAAGAAATTTCAGCAAGGTTTGGGTACTCAGGTGAATCTCAGCACGGCTTTCCATCCACAGACTGATGGTCAAGCGGAGCGGACTATTCAGACGCTTGAAGATATGTTGCGGGCCTGTGTCTTGGATTTCAAAGGTAATTGGGATATCACTTGCCACTTTAATTTGCTTACAATAACAGCTTTCATGCTAGCATTCAGATGGCCCCATTTGAGGCATTGTACGGAAGGAGGTGTAGGTCTCCGATTGGATGGTTTGAAGTGGGTGAAGCAGAATTAATAGGGCCAGATCTCGTGCACCAGGCTATGGAAAAAGTTAAGGTCATTCAGGAAAGGATGAAAACTGCTCAGAGTTGCTAGAAATCCTATTCGTCAAAGAGAATTGGAATTTTTATGATTGGGTGTTCTTGAGGGTATTTCCTATGAAGGGAGTCATGCGATTCGAGAATAAAGGAAAGTTGAGTCCTAGGTATGTCGGGCCGTATCGGATCGCTCAAAGGATAGGGCAGGTGGCTTATAGGCTGGAATTGCCCCCTGAATGTCATTAATGCACCCGGTGTTCCATGTGTCTATGCTAAAGAAAGTGGTTGGAGATCCATCCACCATCGTGCCAGTTGAGACCATCGAGGTTAATGAAGAGTTATCGTATGAAGAAGTTCCGGTTGCTATTCTTGATAGGCAAGTCCGTAAATTGAGGAATAAGGAAATTACTTCAGCTAAAGTATTATGGCGAAGTCAACGAGTTGAGGAAGCCACATGGCAAGCAGAAAATGAAATGAAAGAAAAATATCCCCACCTGTTTGAACCAGTCTAGTAGTAACCGTGCGAACTCTCATCTCTAAGCAAACTGATATTATGTCCAAATTGGTGCAAAGACACCCATCTTTTCTTTCTAAATGCTTTAGTATTGTAACTCCTCAAGTTGTGCAAGAATTGTATGTGTTGCGATTATTTGAGTCATGTGCAACCCCTTTTGGTAAATGAAAGTTTTGTAATGAGTGGAGGGTTAATGGTAGTGTAGATTGTTAATGATAAATTGAAATGCATATAGTATGTTGAAGTGGTTAAATTGTATAGGACTCATTGAAGTGACTAATTTATGTGCAAAATGTAACAAGTGATTGAATATGTGCAAGTGTTGAAGTAATGAACTGTATACCAGTTGTAGGGATAATAGGAATTGTGTAATGATGCTTGGAAATATGTTTCAGGGGCTCTCTGATAGGAAGATAAGCCTAATTACAAAGGAAACTCTGGCGAAATTTTCTAAAAATATGGAAGTTAGTGAGAATTGGGAGTCTGCATATCATGTTTTCAAAACCAACTGATTTTTCAAAGTCCTCATTCGAGGACGAATGATTTTAAGTGGGGGAGGATGTAAGGCCCCGTGAAAATCAAGAAATCAAAGTTTTCCAGAAAAGTACTATTATGCGGTCCAGAATGCGGTCGCAAATCAGGTATGCGGACCGCATTTCTATCGCAAAGTGAGTCAGTGTGTTAGTCAACTTTGAGGTCAAAATGCGGTCCATTATGCGATCGCATAACTGATATGCGGACCGCATAGTTGTCACATAATCGTCTTGAGATTTTGTAAAGGAAAGTTATGCGGTACATTATGCGACCGCAGAACGAGTATGCAGACCGCATTTCTGCCGCAAACCCAAACAGAATATTCAGAGTTTTGGAGCACTTTTGCGGTCCATTCTACGGACCGCATTTCCACTTTGCGATCAAAAAGTGCGACCGCAAACCTGACTCGGGCTCCTATTTTTCTAAATTCTAAACCCGACCCCTTCTTCAATAAAACACCCCAACCCCTCATTTTATCATATTTTCTGAACAAACTAGAGAGAGGGAAGAGAGAGTTCTTGAGAGAGAGTCCCACCTTCATCAATTTGATTCTTCAAAGTCACCCGGGCCGGGGAAATTTCAAGTAATTGTCTTCATCTTTGTTCTTGCAGGTAAAAATCCCCAGCCCTTTTTCATTTGTTTTTAATTTTAAACGAAAAGGGGGATTCTCATGCATTGATTCTTGAAAATGGAAGTTGAAATACACATGCATGTCTTTTAAAACCTAAAATCTAGTAAGAGGAATTGGGTAGAAGTAAAGGTTTGCAAAAGAGGGGTTGACAACCTAAATGAGTTCGGGTAGTAATTGTGAACTTCAATTCTAAGATTTATGTGTTAACTTGTGAACTAGATTGTCGATACTAGGCTATTGGTGAGCCGAAGTAGAAGTAAAAAGGGGAAATTCGATTGCAGGTATGTATGGCTAACTTTAACCTTTGTAAAGTCACCTTGTTTTGTGTACGAGTAACTGGTATGTGTTACCTATGTGGACTATTTGTGAATTCTTGTTATTAATATGCCTTGAACGTTGTTGGTTAAGTCTCCCGATATAATGGTATAAGTAAATGGCAACAAACCAAGTGTGTGTG
Organism: Nicotiana attenuata; assembly: GCF_001879085.1. Taxonomy (NCBI): domain Eukaryota; kingdom Viridiplantae; phylum Streptophyta; class Magnoliopsida; order Solanales; family Solanaceae; genus Nicotiana; species Nicotiana attenuata. Next base: position 108,573 of record NW_017672217.1, on the reverse strand, counting down.
TGTGTGTGTAAATGTGTTTATGGGGTAAGAGCTGTGTAACAAATGATGGAAAGAGATCGTAATTGATGCAATTGAAAGAACTGTGGTAATATCATATGTGACTTGTCGTGGGCAATTATCGTTGTGACTTAAATTGTATACGGACTGTTGTATATGATGGAAATGGTATTGTGGTTAATGAAAACTCATTGTGAAATTGTTATTGTTGTTGTGAAATGATATTCTGGATGGCCTGAAGCCATGTAATTGAACTGTGAACTATTGTTGTTGTCTGAAATGTGATTGTCCGGTGGGATCGGGTTGCGCGCCGCAACATGAAGTTATAAGGTGTGGGTTGTGGTGATAAGAGTGGCCGAGGTAATAAGGGTGGAAAAGTGATCGAAATCACTATTGAAATGAAAATATAGGAAAGTTGTGAAATCATTGATGTGATAATGTTGAAAGGGAAAAAGGAGAGATTGTGAAACTTGTTTGGCTTTGGTTGTTCCTTTCATGTGCATTTGATCGTTGATTCTATTATTGTTCGTTACTTGTGTATTGTTTGATTTTACTTGGGGTAAAGTTTGTTCATACATACTAGTACAATTCAAATGTACTGACGTCCCCTTTGCCGGGGGCGCTACATTCGTGTTATGATTGTAGGTGGATCTATAGCAGGTACTCCAGTTCACCGACAGTAGCACTCCTTCACTTCCCGTCAGCTGTATTGCTGAGCCCCTTTCCTTTCAGGGCCCTGCGTGGCTCATGCCGCTTTTCTTCCCGGAGTCTTATTTTGGTATTTGTGTAAGGTATAGTCGGAGCCTTGTTACCGGCAAGTATTATATCATTCTTTTGTATCCTTAGAGGCTCCGTAGACAGGAAATCTGGGTTGTGAACTTATGTAAATATGTACTTTGTATGTTGGGCGATGTAACTTGTAAACCACGCTAAGTAACCATGTATGTTATGGATATTTCGTAAAAAGGTGTTTAAATCATAAATGGCTATTTCCTTTGATTAATGAGTAATGATAACACGGGGTTATGAGTAATGATAACACGGGGTAACACGTGGGATAGGAAAGGCACCCAGGTCCGCTTGACTGGGGCTACCCGGTCGAGCGCCGGTCGCGCCCCTCGGTGTTGGGGCGTGACAGTTATTCCCATCATATTGCTCGCCTAGAAAGCATGCCTATAAGGATAAAAGGATAAAGAATCAGTCTCAATGGCCAATTCCTAGAAATCCTGCCTATAAGATCTTGTTGCTCGCCTAGAAAGTATGCTGATAAAATCAATGTTGGCAATTTTAACGATCAAACCATTTCATTGTCTTATTCCTCAAACAATTTAGAAAGCATGCCTATAGGATTTGTAATACCTACGATCTACAAATTCGTTCTCCTTAGAAAGAAACATTGTCTATATGTTTAAAATTCAGAATCACATAGAAGCCATGACTATAGGATTTAAAGACTCTATTTCATCTTAATTCGTCTACTACCTCATTATGAACCTGTTATCGTGCATTTGTTATTTACATGTGGAGGCTAACTTGAGCCATTTATTGCCCTTATGTGTAGTCCTACATATTTTGAATGTCACTTAGATTTATCATTTTTGAGCAACCTGAGTAAAGTCTAGATCCATCCAAATAGTAGGTCCAAAGCCTCCTGAGCCATAAGCATGGGAACGGGTAGTCCACGCATAAGGCATGATTTAGAATCAACTAGTGCGCTTTAGGTAAAAACTTAAAGATAATAATCGGGTAGCAGGAGATGATAGTCTGTGCCCGCTGAATAATATGAGTAACACCCCATCTCGAGGGAGTTACGAAGTATTATTTATGTTGCACGGGGCGATCCTTTAGGCTAAAAACTTAGGACCCCCCCCCCCCCTCATTTTATCTCTGAATCAAGTGTTTGTATTTATTCAAAGTCTTTTAACAATAAACTGCCTAAACTTCTTGTTTTCTCTCTGTTTATCTAACTAATTCATATAATGCAAGTTCGGCCGGGACCCACCATTGTGGACCTCGAAGAGTGCCTTAACACCTTCTCTTCGAGGTAATTTGAGCCCTTACCCGATTTTTGGTGACGCAAACTAGTTAAATCCGAGTCATATGCTAATAGGTGCCCTAACGCACCATACACCTGTTAGGTGGCGACTCTCATCTTTTAATACCTCCTTAAAAGAGTTGTCATAAGTCGAAACCCGATTTTGCGAGAAAAAGGGGCGCGACAACCGGATTGTTCGAACTCTTGAACAACCTCATTTCATGCTAAGGCATTACAAATTTCTATATGATTAACTTTTTTAAGCCGAAAAGGGGAAAAAAGCCATTCTTTCAAGGCCATACCGACCTAACTCAAAGGCCTAAGTGCCAAGTTATTTTTAGGTTTGAGGGATCTTCCTCACTTAATTACGACCTAAAGGTTATCCTACTTTGAGTTCGAGCAAGTACTAACTCGACATTAGTTCGGTTTCTCTCTGAACTGCCTGAACCTCTAACCTATGAATGCAATTTCATAAGGCATAAATAAAATAAAGTAAAGACAAAATGGAAAGGGAAAGAAAAGACCTTATATATATCAAAAAATTATTTACAAGGGCAACATGGCCCGATCTGAATTTACAAAAAGATACTAAACGCTTAATCTTCTCCAGGAGCATCATCCACATCCTGAGAGCCTTCTCCACTCCTGGAATCATCATCAGAAGAGAGCAACGCTTTGGCTTCAACCTCAAGCTCTTTCGCATTCTTGATCTCAACAGCAAGGTCAAAGCCGCGAACATGAATTTCCTCAAGAGTCTCTCTTTGAGTCTGGCACTTGATATGCTCAGCAACCAAGTATGCTCGAGTCTGAGCAGCATCGGCAACTTTTTTTGCTCGAGCTTGAGTGGCTTCAACATCAGATCGATAGAATGCCACGATCGCCTCCGCGTCGGCCTTCACCTTTTCTACCTCAGATTTGGCTTTTGCGAGTTTGGTATCAAACCGAGCCTCGAGCTCCTCTATTTTCTTGGCCTGAGCTGAGCTTTTCTCCTTCACGCCTTGGAGCTGACTTTCGGTTGCTAACAATTGGGCTCGAGTAGCCTCTTTCTCTGAGGCAAGGCGGTCCATCTTTTGCTTCCACACTGAAGTCTCCGCCTTCACCTCATCTACCTCTCCTCGGAGTTGCACGATTGTTTCGTGCAGCCGCTAGACCTGCGAGATCGAATCATTAGCCATCACTCCCAAATCGAGGCCATAAGCTTCTAAGACTTTATTTACCTACTTGGTCAGTTCGCTTTATTCTTTCTGGGCCACGGCTAGCTCAGCTTAGAGGCCATTGATTTCTTTTTCTTTTTGCTCACCGAGAAGCCTGAGAGCATTTTTCTCCTTGGTAAGCCCTTGAATTTCAACCCCATATCGGCTCAACACTCTTTGAGACTTAAAGAAAGCCTCATGATGAAGTACCGAGGCCTACACAAATAGAAGGGAAAAAATTAGTCAAGGAGAGAAAAACACAATTATGAAGACCGGTGTTAACAAAGAAAGTTAGGGCTTACCCGATTCAAATCTTGCTCAGACTAATTGAAGAGACACGCTGCTCCCACCTCGTCCATCAGAGCTTGATCTTCCTCGGTGACCAGACCTTGAAGGTAACTGGCCACCCCTACGGGGGCGACAAAACTCGTACATCCTTCGGGATCGTAATAATGATAGTCCGTTTGCACTAAGGATCAACACTGGGGTTCGGAAATTGGCTGGTTAATCTGAAACTCAAGGAAGATTCGCCCGAGCTCCTCCTCGGTACTTCCAAGACATTCAAGCCAGCGACATCGTCTACCCCAACAAAACAACCTTGGAAAAGGTCCTCCCCTCCGAGGGCGCCTTATACCTGAGGGGCCTTCATGGCTTGAGCCTCCCGAACTTAGGGCGGTGAATCTCTGATTCCTATTGCCCCAAGTTATTCACTTAGGGCGTTCTCTTCATTTCGAAGAGCCTCGGAGCCGGCCCCTTCGGACATCCCGCACGACTGCTCATTTCGGTAGGAGACATCTTCTATCTATAATAACTCGAGGACTTTGCCCGGGTCCTCTTCCAAGAACCCCTCGGTTCGAGGCGGAATCTCTTCAACCCTCACCGACTCAGATACCTTTGGGGCCTCTGTGTTCCTCTTCACTCGGGCCACCAGCTCGAAGTTGTCGTTTTTATTTTCTTCTTCTTCCTCTCTTAGCCGCTGAACTACCTCCGCAGGCAAGGCAACTGTCTTTCTTTGGCTTACGAGCCGGATTTTTCTTGGGCTTTGGATCCTCAGAAGTTGAGATCCTTTTCTTCTTCTTATCCTTCACTGATTTTGGGATCGGGGGCGAAGTCTCCTCCTCACCAGTCGGAGGCCTCATCGGCACATCCTTCCCGAGACCTACAAAAGAAAACAAGTATAAGGAGAAATTCAGACAACGATCAAGGTCATCGAGATATGCGAAAACTTACCATGGCTTCGGGCCTCCCATCGACCCTTCGACAATTTGCGCCATACGCGCTCAGCGTGTGTAGACGTCGACGCCAAGCTCCTAACCCAGTCTCTAGATGGGGAATCGCACCCGGCATCCAGGCAATGGCTGCACAAAGTAAAGCACCGGTAAGAAAGGATGAAAAAAGAGAAGATAATAAATAGAAGTTAAAAGGTGGAATTATACTCACATTTCATATTCCATTTCTCTCGAAATGGGATGCTCTCGGTTGGGATCAGGTCCGAGATCTTCACTCGGACAGATCGGCCCATCCAACCCGGTCCCTGTCCTCATCCGTGCTTAAGAAGATCACCTTTGAAGAGCGACATTGAAGCTTTATTAGCCCACCAAGATAAAGTCGGTGGCTATACAGACGAATGAGATGGTCGAGGGTGAAGGAAAGCCCCTCGACTTTCTCACAAAAAATCGAAGCAATGTTACTTGATAACGCCAAACTATGCCTTATAAAAAGACACACGGACATTGCGAATATAATCTGAGTAATTCTGCTCAGAGTCAAACCACAGGGAATTAACTCACCAATTACTTTTGTCGGACTTACTAAATTCAACAGAATCAATTTCCCCAAATTTTGTGATTAATAGTTGAAGATATTTCTAACAACTAAAACTGGAAATAAATAAATAGCTGAAAATTAACTATGCTTGATGTGTAAACAATTGGAATAACGTCTAAGGTAATGGTTTCCCCGGTTGTTGATTTCCTTGGTTGTATATGTCTTATAACTGTGACTTAGTTATCTCTATCAATCATTAACTCTCCAGCTATCATAAATCTTTCTCAAGCAATTATGATAATTTACTAGACGCACTCTCTCAAGCTATGCTATCTAGATTCTCATTACAGTTCACTTAGATTGCACCCGAGGTATCGTTATCTCTAAACCAACCTCTAAACCCTCGGTTATGACTCTCGTCTATACTCCGGGAGTGATGTTGTTCAAACAGCTACCTAAATATGCACTCTCTCTCAAGCAGATACATACTAAATAGGGACGGATAATTGAGGGCCCTTTCAATTAACCACAATCAAAACGTAGATGAACAAATAGAGATTAAAAACCAATTCAAAACTATATTAATATCACAACCAAGTCATCCCCAACGGGTTTCACCAAAACCTTAGATTAAAGTATTTAGCTACTCATGACAACGATAAAAACTACAAAAGAGTTCATAGTCATTGATAGAAGAATAAAGTAGGGAGAATAAAAATTATTTTTCCAAGTTGCCTCCTTGCGTCTCTTGCTTCTTCTCAAAAACTCGAACTCCCTTCTCTATTGGACTTGCTAAACCTTTTATAGTATGTGTAGATTTGCCTGGACTTTCGAAATTGCCCTTTAAAATTACTGCTCCTGCATATGGACTAGCGTGGGAGCGCTAAGGCTTGCCCGTAGTGTAATACTCTACTAATCGAGCCTATCCAGTCTAAGATCAATTAGGACTTCACTTGGTTGTAATGTAGGCTAAGGGACGGGTAGGATATATTTGGATATAGTGACTAGCCTCCCTAAGCACTTTTAATACAATTACATTAACTTCCAGATCATCGTTTTGTCAGCCAACCCTCCACCACATTTATTTAACATCCCCATACATTAGGTGCAATGTGTACAAGCTACCACTTATCAATCACTATACAATATAATTTTTTTTTTCGTGGTACTTCTCTTTTTATGCTTCAACATTCTGCACCTTTTCTCTATTTCCATGATTCCACTTCACAAACCAGACCACCACCCCACACTTTTGCTTTTGCATATTTTTAATACCATTCTAGTGCTTAGTGAGAGGAAAAATTGGTTCAAACAGCAGGCTATTCAAACAATTGGGTAAGGTTCACAATGTGGTTACCAAAGAAACAGGCTTATAGGCTCAACGGGGTTAACTAAGATGTAATGCATTCAGGTGGGTTTACTTTACATGTCTGGCTCAACAATGAAATGCCTATATCACTTCTAAAACTGAATGAAGCTACTATTTCGTTTCGCAAACACACAGGGCAAGTTCTAGGCATTAAATGTAAAGCATGGACTACAGTAACACTCACACACACTTGGCACATGACTCACTCCGGATTAGTTTATCAAGAAATTCTCTTTTGAGTGTTCAAGTTAGATACAAACATACAACTTTTAAGGCACTTAACAAGATTCAACCCTTGAAGCTAAGCGTTACACTCTAGTGTCTTTTGTGTTCAGGTGTAGAAGCGCTAAGGGTTTTTCCTTCGATTTTTAGATTGTAGCCCATTAATCCTAACCTAAAACAAAACAAAAACTACCTATACACGGTTCAAGATAAACCCTTGGAAAAGAACCGTGCCCAAAGAAAAACCAAGGGGGGAGTTGTTACACTACCTAAAAATAAAATAAAAAAAATCTTTTTGTATTTTCTCTAGACTAACTTCCCTTAAGAAAATTGTCTAAAGGATCCGTCATCAGGAAGAGTCTCTATATTCCATTTTTTTTCTTTCGACTTAGTCCCTCAAGAACCCCGTCGAAAGAGATCCGTCGTCGGGATAAGTCATTTACTATTTTCACTTACCTAATGACTATTGTTCTAACACCAACACAATTAAAGCAAGACAAAACAACCAAAGAAAACAGTTAATTGTTACAACTACAAACATACAATGAAGTGTCCCTATCCCCACTCCACACTTAATTTGAGGACATGTCCTCATGGCCACGTAAATCAAAAGAAGGGAAAGGGAACTTCCTTAACTGCTCAATCCTGGTTGGAGACAGAGTCGGCGTCGACATTGCACGCCCTACCCAATGCACGGAGCCAACCCAGGATAGGTTTTTCTGATTTCTTCTGCTGGGTGGCCATCTCATCAACACGTGTCCCCAGGTCAGACACTGAGGTCCGTATTTCAGCAACCTCCTACTCCATGTGGTCTAACCGTTGTCCCCGACTGGCCCTAGACGGACCTGCAGCATCATCAACATATGGTTGAGCTGGCTGCTCATCACCTACAATCTCCTCAGCATCAGCTACCTGTTGTTGTTCCTCCTCCTCCTCCGCATCATCATCATCATCAGAATCACGGGCAATCAATTCCTCAGCGGCTACCACTTCCTTGCCCGTAGTGACCCTCTCAGCTATGAAGGGATGGACCACAGGAACTCGGCCATCTAAGGCAAGGTTACTCGGCACATTGGCTTGAAGGCACAACCGAGTGACCAAAGACGGGTAGTATAACCCATATCTTTGAACCCGGACCCGCTGGAACATTTCATTGTGTATGACCCTGGCCACATCAAATGGAGCATTATTCATGAAGCACCAAATGAGGCACCCTCGAGGGATATTCACTTCTGACAGGTTCTTTGAGGGTATGAGTCGGCTATTGATAAAGTACAACCAGCAATTGGCCTCAAACTTGAGGGCTGAGGAGTGGAACTTATTCCCATTGTTGTACCACTGAAGAGTGGCTCCCGGCTGACAGATAGTGTCGGTGAATGTGGACCAGGAAGTATGTTTTCCACTGTATGTTTGGTATGCATCCACGTACCCCTGAGGTGGTGGAGGAAGCCTGTATAGAGTCCGGATAGTCTCCAAAGAAATATTGACCGGTCTCTTGCGCACTGTGACCATGTAGTCCTCATGTTCTGGGAGATTCGCATAGAATTCCCTAACAAGCATAACGTTGGCAGTGATCGGCTCCTCAAAGAATATGTCCAGGTGCCTTCGCCTCGACTCAAATGGTATATTTGGGCAGGTAGTCCCCAGTGCATTGGGATCCATGGCCTGTTCCGGCACAATTGTTTTGGACCCTTTTTTGTTAAACCTGTCTTGTGCCTTGGCGGACACGAACTTTTGATTGTTGAAGGGCCTTGAACCTCCGGATTTCGAGGCCTTCCCCTAGTGTTGGCTGTAGCCGGGCGGCTGGAGGAGGAACCTATTGCTTGGCGTTTGCGAGGAGCCATTGTACCTGCAAATAGTCCAATGTCAGTCCTATTCAATGAGATGACCAAAACGTTCGAAGAGGCATGGTCACCACGGACTTCACCACGGAATGGTCACCACACTTCCTCTGAAGAGGCATTTTAACAAACACCTTGTGCCCAATAGTTAATTTTAAGCTCTAACTCTCCACCTACACAAGGAACACTACCACAATAATATACTAGGCACACCCTATAACCACACTTCCAATGTTTCTAATTTCTCAGCCCAACCTAACTATTGCCATATGTTTCTACTCTACAACAAAACTATCTTCTACTATACAAAGTAAAAAGAAAGAAAAAACTAAACTAAAAAAAATGAAATTGAAGATCTATTTACAAAATTAAAGAGAGAAACACTTACTAGTAGAGAGAAGGAGAGAGAGCAAAAGTGGAAGATTGATGAAGAGAAGGAAGGTGGTGCTGTGTGTGGTTGGGTATGGAGGAGGAAGAATGGAGGAAGGGATGAAGAAGAAAAATAAGAATAGAGGGGTTAGGGTTGGGAATCGTATATGAGAGGAAGAGAGATTGGGGGAATGGAGATGGGTGGGGCGGGTGGTTTTAAGTTAAATGGGTTAAGAGAATAAACTAAAAAGAAAATAAAATAAAATAAAAATTTCGGAACTTACCTGGATTAGCGCGGCCTTAGCATTGTCATAGCGCGGCCGCGCTAGTTCAGTTAAAACGAGGCAGTGTGAAACCCCATTAGCGCGGGCTGCGCGCTGGCTTAGCGCGGCCGCGCTAGTGGGTAACAGTTGAGGCAGTGTGAAACCCCATTAGCGCGGGTTGCGCGCTGGCTTAGCGCGGCCGCGCTAGTGGGTATTCCATCGTTAGTTAATTTTTTTTTTCTTAACATGAGGTGCATACTACACTGAACAACACATTCGTGGGTTGCCTCCCACGCAGCGCCTGATTTAACGTCGCGGCACGACGTAAGTATTTGCTCCTCACTCCGCATTCGCGTATTGGGGTTCTTTCAAATTGATCACCACAGTATCCCCTTTTTCTTCAGCTATTCCAAGGTAATGTTTCAACCTTTGCCCATTTACTGTGAACTTGTTTGTCCCATCTTCTAATTCGATCTCTACAGCTCCACTTGCGAACATTTACACCACTCTGAATGGTCCTGACCATCGGGAATTTAACTTACCCGGAAACAATCTCAACCTTGAATTATACAATAGTACCTTGTCACCGGATTTGAAATTTCTGTCCACAATGTGCTTGTCATGCAGCTTCTTCATTCTTTCCTTGTAGAGCCTCATGCTTTCAAAGGCTTGATATCTAAATTCCTCCAGCTCGTGCAACTCTGTCAGTCGATTTTGTCCAGTTGCATCGGGATCCATGTTCAATTGCTTTAGTGCCCACCAAGCTCGATGTTCTAGCTCCACAGGCAGATGACAGGCCTTCCCAAATACCAACTTGTACGGTGACATACCTATTGGTGTTTTGAATGCAGTTCTATAGGCCCAGAGTGCATCGTCAAGCTTTTTCGCCCAATCAGTTCTTGTGGCGTTCACAGTCTTGGTTAGCACACTTTTTATCTCTCTGTTGGACACTTCAACCTGCCCAGTGGTTTGCGGATGATAAGGGGTAGCCACCTTGTGGCGTACATCATACTTTGCAAGCAATTTCTCGAAGGCTCTATTACAGAAGTGAGTGCCTCCGTCACTGATGATTGCTCTTGGTGTCCCAAATCGGGTGAATATGTTCTTTTTCAAAAATCCCACCACTACTCTTGCATCATTAGTGGGCAACGCTGCAGCTTCTACCCATTTAGACACGTAATCCACAGGAACAAGTATGTACTTGTTGCCAAATGAGCTGACGAAGGGACCCATAAAGTCAATCCCCCAAACATCAAATACCTCTACCTCTTGAATCGGGTTCATGGGCATCTCATGGCGACGGGAAATGTTCCCGGTCCGCTGACATTCATCACAGCCCTTCACCCATAGGTGTGCATCTCTAAACACTGTTGGCCAAAAGAATCCGGCCTCTAGCACTTTCGCAGATGTCCTGACCCCTCCAAAATGTCCTCCATATGCTGATGTGTGACAAGCCTGCAAAACAGAAGGTTGTTCTATCTCGGGGACACACCTCCGGATTATATTATCAACACATATTCTAAACAAATAAGGTTCGTCCCAATAATACCTGCGGTAATCACGGTAAAAAATTTTCTTTTGGACAGATGAAAGGTCATCGGGTACTATACCGCAGGCCAGGTAATTTGCAAAATCTGCATACCATGGCGCTTCCTCAAGACTAGCTGCGAGCAGCTGCTCGTCTGGAAAAGTTTCCAGAATCTCTTCGACCTCGACCGATTTTTCAGCTCCTTCAAGTCGTGATAGATGATCAGCGACTTGATTTTCTGTGCCCTTACGGTCACGAATTTCGAGGTCAAATTCTTGCAACAGCAGCACCCAACGAATCAGGCGCGGCTTAGACTCCTTCTTCTCAATCAAGTACTTGAGAGCTGCATGGTCAGTGTATACAATTACCTTGGAGCCAATCAGAGATGATCTGAACTTGTCAAAAGAAAACACCACCGCCAACATCTCCTTCTTCGTCACAGTGTAATTGAGTTGTGCACCACTTAGCGTTCTGCTTGCATAGTAAATCGGATGCATCAGCTTATCCTTTCGCTGCCCCAAGATTGCTCCTATGGCATAGTCACTTGCATCACACATGAGCTCAAATGGTTGCTGCTAGTTGGGTGCAACAATGATGGGTGCAGTCACCAACCTCTTCTTCAGTTCCTCAAATGCCAACCTGCAATCATTAAAAACACAAAGGGCTGATCCTTTTCAAGGAGTTTGCATAATGGGTTAGCAATTTTGGAAAAATCTTTTATGAATCGCCGGTAGAACCCGGCGTGTCCAAGAAAACTTCTCACCGCCTTGACTGAAGTGGGCGGTGGTAACTTTTCAATCACGTTAACCTTAGCATGGTCGACCTCAATTCCTTTGCTGGACACTCGATGCCCCAGGACTATCCCTTCCTGTACCATAAAATTTCACTTCTCCCGGTTTAGCACTAAATTTGTCTCCACACATCTTTTAAGCACTCTTCTTAAGTTGTGAAGACAGTCTTCGAATGAATCTCCCACCACGGAGAAATCATCCATAAAGACCTCCATAATATCCTCCACCATGTCTGTGAAGATGGCTAACATGCACCGTTGAAATGTCGCTGGTGCATTGCAAAGCCCAAAAGGCATTCTCCGAAAGGTGAAGATGCCATACGGACAAGTGAAGGATGTTTTCTCTCTATCTTCGGGGGCTATTGATATCTGATTGTACCCCGAATATCCGTCCAAGAAACAGAAGTGCGATCGCCCAGCCAGCCTGTCCAACATTTGGTCAATGAAAGGCAAGGGGAAGTGGTCCTTCCGGGTGGCTGTGTTCAATTTTTTGGTAGTCCATGCAAATCCGCCATCCTGTGACTGTGCGAGTTGAGATCAACTCATTGTTCTCATTATGCACAACAGTCATTCCCCCCTTTTTCGGCACACATTGGACAGGGCTGACCCAATTGCTATCAGAGATGGGGAAGATGATTCTCGCGTCTAACCATTTGATCACTTCCTTCTTTACTACCTCTTTCATGTTCGGGTTCAGCCTTCGTTGATGTTCTCTGGAAGGTTTGTGCCCTTCTTCCAAGAGAATCTTATGCATACAGAAGGCTGGGCTGATACCCTTTATGTCTGCCCATGGTCCAGCCAATGGCAGTCTTACTTTCCTGCAGTACCTGTAAAAGCTCATCTACCTGCACATCTAGCAAACCGGATGATATAATAACAGGCAAAGTAGAATCAAGGCCTAAGAAAACATACCTGAGGTGAGCTGGGAGTGGCTTCAGCTCCAGCTTGGGTGGTTCCTCTATTGATGGCTTTGCTGGAGGTGTAGCCCTTTTTTCTAATTCAAGGGACTCGAACTGAGGTTCCCTTGTCCAGAATCCTTGGCCTTCAAGTGCCATGACCCATTCAGCTAACCATTCACCATCCATCTCCTCTAAATTTGTCAGACATGCCTCTAATGGATCTTTAACAGTCAGGGTCACATCATCTTCTTGCAGGATCACATCTACTGCCTCCACTAGAGAGCAATTAGCATATTCACTGGGTCGCCTCATAGATTGCTGAACATTGAATACGACTTCTTCATCGTTCAGTCTCATTTTTAATTCCCCTGTCTTACAATCGATCAATGCTCTTCCATTGGCCAAAAATGGTCTACCCAAAATGAGAGGTATCTCCCCATCTACCTGGCAATCTAGAATAACAAAGTCTGTAGGGAAAACAAACTTCCCCACTTGCACCAACACATCATCAAGAATACCAGTTGGCCTTTTCACCGTGCAGTCAGCCAGCTGTAGTAGCATCAAAGTCGGTCTAGCTCTGCCAATGCCCAGCTTGGTGTACACTGCCAGCGGCATCAGATTTATGCTGGATCCCAAATCACATAAGGCCTTTGCAAAGGCATAACTCCCAATTGTGCATGGGATAGTGAAGCTACCTGGATCAGACATCTTTTAAGCCATCGGTCTTGTTACTACTGCGTTGCAGGTCTGTGTCAGAGTCACAGTGGACATGTCCTGAAAATCAAACTTCCGTGACATTAGATCCTTCATCATCTTGGCATAACCGGGCATCTCCCTCAGAGCATCCATCAGCGGAATATTCAACTGAATTTGACGTAGCATCTCCATGAATTTCTTGTATTTGTCTGTCTTCTTTTGTTTTACTAGTCACTGAGGGAAGGGTGCAGGTATCACCCTTTGTTCATTGGTTGCTGGCTTCTCTCTGTTGGAATTTTCTAGCACAAGAGGTGCCACTTGTTCTACAGCTTGCTCATTCATCTTTTCTTTGCCTTTTTCCTCCTGACTCTGCTCAACCACCACTTCAGTAAGCTCTGTTGGTTCCTCCTCCTCTAATGGCGCTGGAGTGACTGTCGTATTCTCCTTACTGGCTTGTATAATCTCTTGTTCTCTGTCTAAATCTCTCCCATTCCGGAGACTTACTGCCATCAGCTGATTTGGGTTTTGCTCCTTGGGGTTTATATTAGTGTCTGCAGGCAAGGTTCCCTGAGGACGATTGTTTAAAGCCATGGACATCTGTCCCAGCTGTGTTTCAATGTTCTTTATAGCTGAATCATGCACTGCCAACTTTTCCTGCATTTATTATTTGTCCCAATGAGTTGCTGAAGCATACCCCTGATTTCTATCATGTTGTTATCTTGCTGAGGAGGTTGTTGATATGTTAGTTGCTGCTGATTTTGCTGTGGATAGCCCTGTGGTTTCTGATATGGTACTGGCACTATTTGGTTTTGAGGATGCATACCCCCATGCTGTTGCATGTTAGGCCTGTACTGCTAATTTTGCGGCGGTCTCCACTGCTATCCTCCCTGTCTTTGACCCCCGAAGTTGTTGACATAATTCATATCTTCTCTTGCCCCTTGATTTTCACCTTCTCCACTCCACGAACACACATAAGACTGATTAATACAAGGTGTACACAGTCCTCCATTTGTAGTATCAACAATGTGCACCTGTTTTGTACCCATCTCATCAATCTTCTTTGTCAATATGCGCATCTGGGTCATGAGTGTGGCCATGGTCTCTGCATGCGAATTATTTGGGTCAAGAGGAACTGAATGCACTATGGGTGCCAGTGTTGTACCTCTAGTCATCCACCCTGAATTTTGTGACATCTTATCAAGAAGGATTTTGCACTCGGTGAATGTCTTACTCAACAGTGAACCTCCAGCTGAAGCATCCACATTTGCTTTTAAATTGTCAGCTAGCCCCATGTAGAATCTCTGGCCGAGCATCTGGTCTGGAATGCCATGGTGAGGACACTTCACTAGCATCCCTTTAAATCTTTCCCAAGTTTCTTGCAAGGACTCAGTCGGTTGCTGCTTATACTGCAATATTTCATCAATCTGTCTTGCAGTCTTGTTTGGCGGATAGAACTTGTTCAGGAACTGCTTGACTAATTCCTCCCAGGTGGCAATGGAATTGATAGGGAGTGAATTTAACCAAGTCTGAGCTTCCCCGGTCACAGAGAATGGGAACAGTAACAGCTTGATAGCTTCCGGGGTCACATTTGGCTGCCTTTGGGTCACACAAATTGACAGAAAATTTTTCAGGTGCTGCTGAGGGTCTTCAATGTGTGATCCGGAGAACAATCCTTTATTCTGCAGTAGATGCAGCATGTTGTTGGTTATCTGGAAGGTCTCCGCTTGAATTGCGGGCACAACTATGGCAGTGGCCAAGTTATCAGCTGTGGGCTGTGCCTAGTCATAAAGTGCAGCTTCGGGCACAAGGGGTGCCACTACTCTTACATTGGGATTTGCCGGCAGATCCCCAACGTTTCCAATGTTATTTTCTGCGTCACCCATGTCAAATTCGAGCTGGTGCGACTGATAAGATTGTTGGAGCCTCTGTTAGCACGGTTCAATGCCCTGAATGTTTTCTCGGGGTTGAAGTCCTTCTAGCAGTTCTCTAGTCCTCGAGGAACTTCTAGGCATACACCTGATTTCCACAAGAGTTCAAACGTTAGAATTTCAATGAAAAGATTGGGTATAGAGAAAACTGATTACACTTAGAATTTTTGTACTTCTTTCAATTGTAATTAATAACACCGTTAAATTCCCCGGCAACGGCGCTAAAATTTGATAACGCCAAACTATGCCTTATAAAAAGACACACACGGACGTAGCAAATATAGTCTGAGTAATTCTGCCCAGAGTCGAACCACAGAGAATTAACGTATCAAGTACTCTTGTCAGACTTACTAAATTCACACAATCAATTTCCCCAAACTTTGTGATTCACAGTTGATGATATATTTAACAACTAAACTGAAAATAAATAAAGCTGAAAGTTAACTAAGCTTGCTTGTATATAATTGGAATAAGGTCTAAGGTAATGGTTTCCCCCGCTGTTAATTTCCTTGGTTGAATATGTCCTATAACTGTGACTTAGTTATCTCTATCAATCATGAACTCTCCAGCTATCATAAATCTTTCTCAAGCAATTATGATAATTTACTAGACGCACTCTCTCAAGCTACGCTAGCTAGATTCTCATTACAGTTCACTTAGATTGCACCCGAGGTATCGTTATCTCTAAACCAACCTCTAAACCCTCGGTTATGACTCTCGTCTATACTCCGGGAGTGATGTTGTTCAAACAGCTACCTAAATATGCACTCTCTCTCAAGTCAGATACACACTAAATAGGGACGGTATAATTGAGGGCCCTTTCAATTAACCCACAACTCAAAACCGTAGATA
>NW_017672217.1:76495-92804 GCF_001879085.1 Nicotiana attenuata | reverse complement strand
GGATAATTGAGGGGCCCTTTCAATTAACCACAATCAAAACGTAGATGAACAAATAGAGATTAAAAACCAATTCAAAACTATATTAATATCACAACCAAGTCATCCCCAACGGGTTTCACCAAAACCTTAGATTAAAGTATTTAGCTACTCATGACAACGATAAAAACTACAAAAGAGTTCATAGTCATTGATAGAAGAATAAAGTAGGGAGAATAAAAATTGCTTTTCCAAGTTGCCTCCTTGCCTCTCTTGCTTCTTCTCAAAAACTCGAACTCCCTTCTCTATTGGACTTGCTAAACCTTTTATAGTCTGTGTAGATTTTCCTGGACTTCCGAAATTGCCCTTTTAAAATTGCTGCTCCAGCATTTGGACTAGCGCGGGCGCGCTAAGGCAGCGCTCAGCCCGCGCTAGTGGGGTTTCCTACTGGTTGGGCGCTGGACTAGCCCGGGCGCGCTAAGGATGCACTAATGCCCGCGCTAGTGGGGTTTTCCACTGCCCAACATGCTTTGCTCCAATTTTCGTCCATTCACTCCAATTTTCGCGCGGACCACCATCATAAGCCCTCATTTGATTATTGAACTCCTGTGAAACACCAAAGTCACCATTAGAGCCAATTTTTTCCTTATTTACACACTTACAACAGTAAAGCATCCATAAGTTAGAGCCCAAACGTAGGCCAAACTATACAATTTAGCCTATTATCATTAATATCCTCCAAAAAGAAGGATGAATCTGGCCGAGGGTAACCTCGTACTTCTTGAAGAAGTCCACAATGATTGTATCTAGAGGACCGAATGTGAAAGGGTAGGTGTAAACACTCAGAAACCCCTCCACATGCCTAGTGATTGACTCTTCGGGTGAGGGCACCACCACGTGCTTGTCTACCCAGTTGCAGTCCTTTTTAACTTGCTTTAAAAGGCCACTGGTGATTGTGCATATGTACCTCGACATTGGCTCACATCGGCTCAGAACCGATAAGGTCTTTTAAACATTGAAATCGGAGTCAAGGACACACGGCGAAGGAAAAAATTCTTCAGGGAGTGGCTCCGCCACTGGTTGTTCGCCGGCCGACTTAGACGAGGAAGCTTTTTCTTTCTGCGGCACAGTTTTGGATGTTTTCGCCATTTTGGGTTTGAGTTTAAAGAAAGAAGAAGAGGATAAGACTTGGTGTTTTGAGAGAAGGTTGATAACAAAACCCAGAGATTATGCAAAACGGATAAACTTAAAAGATGTAAAAAGCTTCAAAGATTAGAGCAGAGATTAAAAGGTAAAGTTTGGGCAAAGAGAAGGAAACCGCATTTATAGGATGAAGATGACGGTTCAGAACCGATAATTGCCAACAGCAACTGACAGGCATTTAATGCCTCAATATACTGATGTTCGGCCAAAAATGCATATATTTTCCCATTTTGGCCTCACATTCGAGTACTTTTAATCGTCTTTTGAGTGTTACTTATATTACATTATGCTTAATATTATATTTTAATTGTGTAGGAATAAAGCGATATGAAGATGAAGAGATTTGGAGCAAAATTGGATAAAACGCGGAAGAAAAAGAAAAGAAATAAAAAAAATAATAAGAGAAAAGGGGGGACACCCTTTGGTTTTGTCCCCCCAAGTGGAAGACAAAACAATGAAGAGATACAACTAAATGTAAAATATTGAAAGATTTGAATGTGAAAATGTTCTGCCTCCAGCGCCAGGGCCAGCGCTAGGCGCTGCCCTGGACGGTGTGTTACGGGGTTTTCCTATTTCACCAGGGACAAGGTTATTTTGGTCCTACACGGTTCCAACTCATATATAAGGAAACCTAAACCTAATTTGGAGGGGGTCTAACATACTTTGAAGGGGAATTCACGTGGAGGAACACACACCACGCTTGGAGGAGGCTTTCAACTAGTTTTTCTTCTCTTCTCTTCTTTTAGTTTCATAGTTTATTAGTTCTAGAGTTTTGGGTACTACATGAACGTTGTAGTATGAAGCTTGAATTGTTCTTATTATTTTATCATATTAGTTTATTTATTCAATCTTGCGCTTACTTATTTGATTGCTTGATCACCGATTGAATACTATCTACGAATCTAGGATTGAACTCGGGAGAAGGAATTCTAGATTGCATATAAGATTGAGTAGAGCAAGATCTTAACTCTGAGGGGGGGCGGATTTGCAGTTAGGTAGGAATATACCTAATCGCCTTGCTTGGTTACTATACAGGAATTATTAATGTGTTCTTGTTAATTCTAATTCCATAGGAATATAGGCGTTAGATTAGCTTGAATAGGTTAGTTGTACTTCGGGAGAAAGCTACGAGCAATATTAACCCTATCAACCAATAAACCAGATAAATTAATTAGACGATTTAAATGGAAAACTCAACGGGATTGTTAGCTAACCCATAGCTCTAGAATATTCACTCACATTGAATTCGTCTCTATAATTCGCCAACTTGTTTCTTTAATCTCTTAATTTGTTACTCTTGATTAATTTTAGTTAAATATTCATACTTTAGGATTCGTTTGAATAGATTAATTATCGGGTTTAATTTAGTTGATAGTTAATCACAAGTCCCTGTGGGTACAATATCTGGACTTACAATCCTATATTACTTGTCGACCACGTATACTTGTGTGTGCGTTTGGGAGCAACAAGTTTTTGGCCTAATTTTTTTCATCCTTCTCCGTACCCTTTTTATGATCTTTCTAACAGTGTTTGTGAGTTTGATAAGGGAAATGAAAAGCAGGATATCGAACCTGATGCATATATTAGAGATATTTTGAGGCAAGTAGCAGAGCAATAGGATGAACTCAAAAAAGATATGAAAAGAATGAGGGCACCAATAACAAGAATGAAGGCCAATATGGAAAAACTAAATGAAGAGAACGAGTACGAGCAAGAGGAAAATTTTGAAAAGGAGGAGATTTTGAGTCAAACTTGGCTGGTAAAACAAGCCGAAAGGTTAGAAATATATGAGGCTCAACGTGAGGAAATTACAGATGGGATTAGAGACTTAATAGAAGGAAGAGCTGAACCGGGACAAGAAATCAAAAAATTTGGCACTGTTATTCACGACTTGGGAGCTAAATTGATTGCAAAGGTTTATGCGTCTAACGCCCAACAGAATAGTAATGACCTGTGTGAAGCTGAAAAGGAGGTTATACGCCAAATTGAGGAGCTAAAAGTGGAGAGCCAATCATTCGAGCATATTTTTGTTGATGATGCCCATGTTGAGAAAGTTACACTAGAGCCATGCGAGGAAGCGGATAATGTTATATTTGAAGAGCCTAGTGTATGTAAATATGAGAATGTAAATAGTAATATAGTTCTAGAGTTAGGGCGTATTGGTCCTCATTCCATACATTTATCAATATTGTGTTTAGATGATGACATGGAAATCGAGTCATCTGAGCCTTTGGAGGAGCCAATGGATGAGGAACGGGGTGCCTATATTCTTGAATTTATTGTTCCAAAAAGTAAAAATTACATTCCTCATCTGCCGGCCAAGAAGTGTAAAATGCGTTATTGGTTGCATGGCCCAATTAAATTTGCCTCACCACCCAGGGGGCATAACAAAAAGCTTGAAGCCAAATTAGGGGCCCAATTCATAAGTTCGAGGTGGAGGCAAAAAGTGATTCACATCGTGCCACGACGTTAAATTAGGCGCTTGTTGGGAGGTAACCCAGCTTTACTGTTTTCTTTTAGTTTTTTTTCTTATTATATTATTTTTGTAGTGTTTGTTTTTATTTTGTAGGATTATAAGCATACGAAGCAAAGCTATTGGAAGAGTGCAAAAACGAGCTAGATGGTGAGGACTAAGTGTGGGGTGCCCACACAAAAGACCATGCTTGGGGGAAGTCTGAGTACCCGTGAGCTGCTATTGCTTTGGCCTTTGGCCTTTTAGGGAGTTTCTTGTCTACCCATGTTATTGTTTTACTTTATTTGTGCATTGGGGACACTGCACTCTATTAAGTGTGGGGTGGGAGAATTTTCTCTATATAATTAGTAGTAGTACATTAGAAAAATGCTAACTTCTTATTTTTGTTTTGTAGTTGTGTAGTATTTTAGTAGCTATGAGAAAAAATCAAAAAAAAAAGTAGAAAAATTGATTTTTTTTCCCGACGATGGATCTCCCAGACAGTTTTCTTGAGGGATTAAAGTCTAAACAAAAATCCAAAAATATGTCTTTTATTTATTTTAGGTAGCAATAATCCCCCGTGGTTTTTCTTTGTGCATGGGTTCTTTTCCATGGGATGTAGTTTGAACCGGGTAGTAGTTTTTTTATTTTTTTGAGTAGATTAGGAATTTAGGAAATAAAAGGAGGAAGGGTGATGAACTTTGGTTCCTTTGACTTGTTTGATAGTAGCATATTTAAGCTTTGGCATGTGGAGTATCTTCCCAATGTTTTGAAATTGTTCATGATGCCTTGATAAAATTGGATAGCATGTTTTGTGATGCCTATGTCTCTTTTGCTTGACTTATATTCTGTATGCGGTAGAAATCGACGGTTCGATTTCCCTAGCATCAAGGCGTCTCGAGGTTTTCCAGTGATCGACTCCGAGAATTCCAGTGATCGACTTTGAGATAGTATAAGCAATGACCGGCCCCGAGGCAATGTGAATTAATGGTCTCAGCGGATCAAGGTGAAGTTCCCAAGGCGCGTGCATATAGCTGGTCAAGTCTAGAGGACTAGTAAAAAGGCGAATCAAGGAATTAAATGGTTGTACCAGCTCCATATCTTTATAATTAATGCATTTGTACTATGTTCGGATTCCCCCTCATATATAAAGTAGATCCTTGTCATTTTGTAAATACCTGATGCTCAATACTAAATACACAAGAACATTCTCTCTGCTCTTTAACATATTCTCTTGATTTTACTACTTCATTTATTGCTTGTATTCATTGTGTTCTATTTATTGTTCTTCATTTATTGCTTATCATTGATCTTAAAGGGCCATCATCATAGCTTTCATAATTGTTATCCCCCTCTCGACTGCCCTGAATTGGACAACCTGCTCGACCCCGAGGCCTCACAATCGACAGCTTGAGACCCCCGATCTCAACTATTTGGTTCGACTATCATACCGTTTCTAAGCTAAAAGCCTGATTTCTAACCTTTTACTTAGCATCCATCATTAACAACTAGCATAAAAATAGATCACGTATTTTTAGAACCTCATAATCAAATTTAGTTGTTATTACCATTTTCACAATAAACAGTTTGGCTCCCACCGTGGGGCTAAAAATAATAGTGATTATTTTCTTGCTGGTTTTACTACATAACGCAAGTTATTTCACGCTTTTTCTTGTCCAAAATCTTCGATTTCAGGTCAAAATGTCTAACTCAGTAAATGGAGGTGAAAACAACAATCTTCAGGACCACGGAGAGAATGGTGTGAATGTTCCAGGTGTTGGTGTACCACCACGAAGCCCTGGGAACGCGCCATAACCAATTCCCGTGGACGCGATCTCGCGCGAGGCCCAACACGTCGATTTGAGCTCCCACACCAACAGGAGCGTACATCAAGTAGAACAACAAGAAGTCCAAAAAAAACCCGACTAGGGAAGAACGGGAGGTTAGCCTTCACGTTATTTTTGAAATGTTGCAGGCACAACAGCTAGCGATTACCCAACTGCAAAGTCCCACGAAAACTCCCAGCACGGAGTACCGGAAAAATCAAGCGACAACGGATCGGCAACCGACCCCGCCATCGTAAAGATGCTCGAGGATCTCACCAAGAGGATCGAGTCGGGCGAGAAAAAGATAGAAGCCAATGATAAGAAGGTAGAGACCTACAACTCAAGGGTCGACCAAATCTCGGGCGCACCTCCGGTCCTGAAGGGTGTAGTTTCGAGGATGTTTGTACAAAAGCCATTCTCGCAGGAAGCTGCTCCGTAACCCATTCCAAAGAAGTTCAGAATGCCTGACCTTCCGAAGTATAACGGAACCTCGGACCCCAACGAGCATGTTACTGCTTACACCTGTGCGGTGAAAGGCAACGACCTAATGGACGATGAGATCGAGTCCATTCTACTGAAGAAGTTCGGGGAAACACGCTTGAAAGGGGCCATGATGAGGTATCCCAACCTAGCTCCTAACTCTATAGACTCATTCGCCATGCTGGTGGATTCTTTCATTAAGGCACATGTTGGTGCCATCAAAGTAGCAACAAGGAAATCCGATGTCTTCCAGATTAAGCAGAGGGACAATGAGATGCTGCGAGAGTTCGTATCTCGTTTCAAATGGAACGAATGGAACTACCACCAGTCTCCGACAACTGCGCAGTGCAGGCCTTCACTCAGGGTCTGAATGAACGAAGCTCGGTGGCTTCGAAACAGCTAAAACAAAATCTGGTTGAATATCCCGCCGTGACCTGATCGGACGTTCACAATCAATATCAGTCGAAAATCAGGGTCGAGGACGACCAACTACAAGCCCCCTCGGGCTCGGTATACCCAAGCAAGCTTCTGGCGAAGGAGCCAAAGCCAAACAAAGAAAGGTACTAGCCATACACCGAAGACAGGAGAAATGCCCCGAGGCGCAACATACACCGCAATGATCGAAGGATGGATCGAGGATAGAATCCTCGGGGACTCGTCGGCAGAGCCGGGCTCGATAGGTACACAGGGCCGACGGAGGCACCCCGCCTGTCGGAATACAACTTCAACGTCGATATCTGACATCGTGTTCGCCCTCAGCAAAATCAGAGACACCAGGTGGCCAAGGCCTGTACAACAGATCCTTCGCAAAGAAATCATAACTTAGTGTGTGAATTTCATAACACGCACGGCCACAGTACCGATGATTGCCACCAGCTCCGAGAAGAAGTAGCCAGGCTACTCAGTAAAGGTCACCTCCGATAATTCCTAAGCGACCGGGCCAAAAATCAGTTTCGGGAGAGAGAGTCGGCCAAGAAGAACGAAACGAACGAGCCACAACATGTCATCCACATGATCTTGGGGGCATCGATAGCCCATAGGAGCCCATGATGAGAAGAACAAAAATATCCATCACCAGATAAAAGCGAACTCGAGGTTACATACCCGAGGATGCTCTCACATTCAGCGACGAAGACATTGAGACCTTGTCTCAGCCTCACAACAATGCACTAGTAATCTCTTTCCTTGTAAATATATTTCAAATTAATGTGTATTTGTGGATCCAGGTTGCTCGGCCAACATTATCAGGTCGAGGGTGATAGAGCAGCTCGGACTGCTTGACCAAATCGTACCCGCCTCTCGAGTCCTCAACGGATTCAACATGGCAAGCGAAACAACAAAAAGGGAAATCACCCTCCCAGTCAACGTGGTCGGCACAACCCAAAATGCCAAATTCTATGTCATCGAAGGAGACATGAGGTACAACGCCTTGCTCGGAAGGCCGTGGATACACTCCATGAGAGTAGTCCATCAAATGATGAAATTCCCAACAAAGGATGGGATTAATACCGTCTACGGGGAACAACATGCGGCAAGAGAAATGTTCGTAGTGCATGATGTAACGCCAACACCAGTACCTCCACCCTCGAAGGAGCCAAAGGGTAATCAAATAGTAAAATAACGATGGATAACTACATCTTTGGTTAAGCCCGACTAAACAAAGCAGAAGATCGTACTGCATCCTCATCACAAGCGACTGAAACATATCGGGGCTCGAAACATCGCCGACACATTCCACACTAAGGTATGACCGTCTCCCTTTTCTTTCAGTTACACTCTACTCTAACCAGAGTAAAGGCATCCGATCAAAACAGCTGAAGCACTTCCCAACTCGAAGGCCTTAGGTTTCAAAAGCATGCGTTGCACTCTTTTCCTTCGATCGGGTTTTCATCCCAAGAAGGGTTTTACCGGCAAGATTTTAACGAGGCAACATCTATATGCTACCTAAGGAAAACTCAACAAGTATTCAAGGCTTCTCTTGCAATCAACCTCGAATACTAGGGGGCATTCCCATGGAAGATCACCTTCTTGGAGAAGCTAAGATATGCTAAACAGGGTCTCGATCGAAAAAGTAATATACCGGGCCAAACAGTCGAACGAACCGTGCCCGTATAGAATAACTGAGCCCTCAACAGCAAAGACGTGTATGCTTGTACCAAGTAATCGAAGAATACTTTCCATCAAAGCATTTCACGCTTCAAAAGAAACTCTACATATTTGTAAAAATGGCTCCTCTGTCAAAAACGTCCCGAATACTCGGGGACTGGCGTCAACAACTCGGAACAATACGACCCCCAGGTCGGAGCTCCTAACTCGTAGCCCTCAATGAGGCAACATCAAGATCACATAACAGCTCCAGAGCCAAAAATATCCCGAACACTCAGGGACTGGCATCAAAAACTTAAGGCCACATGACCTCCGGGTCGGAAGCCCCAAAATCGCAAGCCCTCAATAAGGCAATACCAAGTTTACAAGTAATGGTTCCCGAGCCAAGGAACCCTCATGACTCGGGGACTATCGCCAATCGCCACTTATCAAAAACTTGAGGCCATAAGACCCCAAGCGGGCAGACTCGGTCTCGTAAGACATATATAAGGCAACAACAATATCTGTAAGACCTCAAGCAAGGCATGAACCATACTTGTACCAAGTATCCAAAACTGTAAGACCTCAAAGGCATGTAAAACTTGTAAGACCTTACTAAAGGCATAAACCCGATCTCAAAGTTAAGGCTATATATCGAACTTGTAAGACCCTTAAAAGGCATACCCTCGATATAGACGCCGAAACTACTTCACTCGGGACTAAAAGGCTCCGGCCAAACACAAATGACTACGGTCACAAGGCTGTACCACCCAAACTAACGCGACTCGAGGACTCCCGACCGTTGCTATAAAATCACAGGCCTTCAATTACTTCGAATCTACTTCGAAAAGAACCGGTTAAACAGGCTACCCTCGACATAGGAAAAAAAGCTTCGACCTTGTCAGCTCTAAATAACAGGCTTCGAGATACTCAGCCACCGAGCCAAACCTCCCGAGATGCTTGATCATCACCACATAATGACTCATAATTGAGGTTTTATCAAACCGTCGAAGAGTCAGGCAAACACAATCTCAAAAATCCTTAACGAGGGAAAAATAAAGCATATATTACAGGTCACATCGACCTAAAGCGTAAGAGCCATTGTCGCCAGCTCACATAAAAGGTCACATCGACCCAAAGCGTAAGAGCCATTATCGTCAGCTCACACAAACGGTCGCACCGACCCAAAGCGTAAGAGCCACTGTCGCCAGCTTGAAATTCAAAAACTTGAGGGTCCAATGAGCTCGAGACGACACCCGACTCGGAGACTGAACCCAAAAGAGTTGACCAAACATGCCTAAGAGCTCAAGCATAAGAGCTCGAATGCCGGCTTGTACTAAAAAGGTCGCATCGACCGAGCGCGTAAGAGCCTACGGACCAGCCTAATGAGCCCCAAGGCTATACTATGAATCTATGGATTCCTTTCAACTCAAGACTAGTTCGTCTGGCTAAAATCAAGGCAAAAAGAAATGCAAGAGGAATAAAACCATGAGGCTTCATTTTATACATATACGCGAGAAATTACAAGCTCCATTTACAATGTACTTTGAAAGTACTATATACAGAAACAGAAAAAGAAATCTACATCCCCCTTGGGAACTATGGCCCGTCGGCCTCATCCTCGCTATCTTCGACATCGGATAAAAAGAATTTAGCATCATACTCCTCCGCCTTTGCCTGCTTTATCTCTTCCGAGAGGTCGAAGCCCCTGGTATGAATTTCCTCGAGGGTTTTTCTCCGAGATTTACACCTCACATACTCCTTATTGTAGCTCTCACAGTCGAGGGCCCTTCTCAGCTCAGCTCTAGCATCAGCAGCACCCTTAAAATAGACCGCCACTTTCTGGTCGGCCTAAGTGTGGCTCATTACAGCCTAGGCCTTGGCATCCACAACCTCGGCCTTCGCCTTTAAAAGCTCAGACTCGAGCCTTGTAACCGTATTCGATCGGACAAAATCGTTTGCACGAGCGTTCCGGGGTTGTCCCTCGAGGGCAGAAGCCTTAGCCAAAGCATCCACCTTGGTCGCAACTTGGGCATTTACCTGAGCCTTTAACTCGTCAGACTCACGTTTGATCCGGCCAACCTCGCCCTAAAGTCGCTCCAGCTCCTCCGTTTTTCTCTCCTACTGAAATATCAAAGTATTAATGTCCAAAAGTGGAAGCGGGAATGTACGATGGCACAAAGTGCAGGTTACCTGTCTTTCAAGACGGCTCTCGTAGTTCCGACTTTGATCTGCCTCGTACAGCAGATATACCAGCTCGTCTTCCTTTTTCGTACAAAGGAGCCTAAGGGATTTCCCCCTATCCAAAGTTTTCCGCAGCCTAGCCTCATGGCGAAGCAACTCGGACTTATGCTTGTCAAAGGCCTGCAAAAGAAAAAACTCGATAAGAAAGGGAGGGCGCAAAACCAAAAGAAGCCTATACCGGCTACCAAAGCTTACCGTGGAGCTAACCCACTGAGCTTCACCACAGGTCGGGCCTATGTCCGACGGATTAGTTTCCCCCGAAGTACCTTCGGTAGGAGAAAAGGAAGGCACCTGATTACCCTTGTCCCTCGAAGTACCTTCAACGGGAATAGGAAATGTTTTTTCAAAACCAGAAGCCTCCGAAGCCGGAAGCTCGGCCGAATCATCTTTTTTAACCTCAAAGGAGGACTTGCCCCACCACGAGCGTCCTCACACCTCGAAGGTTCTTTCCGTTTATAATCGATCCTCGGCCCCGAGGCTGGCGATCTTTCCTCCTCCCCCAGGGGACACGGCCTCATCTCAGAAAAATCTCCGGCACCTACGGCGACAGAGTTAGCACGCTCAAAAGAAAGAACCTCTTCTGAGGAAAAGATCCACTGAACACCTACCATGATTCTTTGCTTCTCATCTCCTATTGGACAGGTCTCGCCATTAGCGCTTATCATAAGTCGAGCAAGCTGCCAGCTTACGGGACCATTCTGCCAGGTCAGGAACATCGTTCGGCGGCCAAGGAATCACTAAAGAAAATGAAATGAAAAAACATTGTTACAGAGCCCGCCTCCACTATGGGCAAAAGGATAAAAATACAAGTATACCACTTACGCGTGAAATTCCATTTCTCAGGAAATGGTAAAAACTCTCCAAGGACAATATCCATTGTCCTTGCTTGAACAAACCGGCTTATCCACCCTCGGTCCTCATCCACTTCATCACTAGCGGCAGGGGACCGGGTGGATCGACGTTGTAGAGTAGTCAAGCCCCGATAATTCAGAGGCCGATATAACCTAACGAGGTGGCTAAGGGTTAATTCAAGCCCGGCCTTATTCGCAAAGTATCTTATTGTCAGCACTATCCTCCAAAGGGATGGGTGAGCCTATGCCAGGGTAACCTAATACCTCCTTCAGAACTCAAGCACGACCCTGTCGGGGGAGCCCAACATAAAAGGATATGTATACACGCTCAAAAACCCCTCGACATGGGTCAGGATGTTCTCCTCCGGGGAAGGTACCTACAATGCCACTGTTTCTCCCCATCCGCAGTCTTTCCTAACCATATCGAGATGTTCCTCCCCTATTAAGGAGACGAACCTCGATACATGATCCCGATGTCCATAGACATTGCAAGGCCACTCCAGCATAAAATCTCTCCTCGAGACAAAGCACCTCGAGGCCCGCTCACCGGATATCGACGGTATGCTATCGATCGAACACGGAACAGAAGCAGAACTCCCCTCTCCTTGATGAACGGACTTCGATATAGCAGCCATGGCTACGGTAAAATAGGAAGAGGAGGATGAATATTTGGGCAAAGGCTGTGGGTTGAAATGATGAAAGAGCTAGCACAAAGAACAAAGTTCTATGAAAGAGAAAGTTGCTCAGAGTAGCAGAATCCCCATTTGAGAAATGAGCGAGTGAATATATAGAGGCAAGCAACGACTGTTCGCCTACCTAGAAGACCAATTAAGTCTGGCCATGACAGCGTCACCTTTTGGAAATGTATTGGTGGGACCACCCCGGGGGCCCCCACTACCAGGTCGCATGAACGACGCTGTCACGTGGTGCACGAGAAATATTGAGACCCCGAGGATCTCCGCTATTACAAGCATCGACTCCAAAGAAGTTATCAACCTAATCTCGAGATGGTGCCCGATCTCGAGGGCCCCGGTTACTCTAAGTATGGACTCCAAAGAGTCAACATCAAAATTCGAAGGCTAACTCCGCATGAACACTGAAATATAAAGAATTCAGAAACTTGAAGCAGAAAAATTCTCTTGCATTGCCAAAAAATATATTTACAAGGGACATCTTTACAAGACCCATTTCCCCGAGAATGCATACACAACAAAAAAAAAAGAGAGGGGGGGGGGGGGGGAAGGCGACGCAGGCCTACTCTTCAATCATCATTGTCCTCCGAGCCATCTCCGGTACCTTCGTCCAAAGCGAGTAAGAGCGCTAGTTCTTCCTCCGACTCTCGGGCCTCCTCAATCTCAGTTGAGAGATCGACACCTTTAGCACTGGCTTCCTCTAAGGCTTCCCTCCTTGCCTTGGCTCTAGCATGAGCGACAATCCGGATCAGCTTCTGCTCGGCCTCCACTGACATATCTCGTGCTATTTGATTCGCAGTGGCGGCATCTCTCAGATAAGTAGCGGTTTTTTCTTCGACCTCGGACTTGGCCGCAGATAGCACAGTAATCTCTTCTCGATTATTTTGGAGAAGACCCTGGGTCGATGCCAATTCCGAGGCCACGACCTCATTTTGCCTCTTCAGCTCGAGGATCTCCACATTCTTCTGCCCGATCTGCAAGGGAAAAGATAAGTCAGTAAATTTCAAATTATGAGAACAACGAACGAATTTACGAATAACAAGTTACCTGCTCAGCAAGGCCAGCCTTTTCTTGGCGCACTCCCTCCAAATTCGCCCGAATCTCAATTAACTTTTCCTCCTTTCGAGCAGAGAGGGCCTCCGACTCCTGCAGTCCCGAGGTGAGCTTCTCGATCTCCTTTCTACGGCATGAAAGCTCGTCTTGGAGCCTGGAGAATGCGTGATCATACATCTTCTTAGCCTACAACAAAATAGAAGAATCAGGAAAAATGAGGGAAGGTATTTAAGACCCGAAGAGTGTACATAAAAAGCCATCACCTTCTGCTGGAGCCTCTTCGCTTCCTCGATAACGTTGGGAGCATCGAGATCAATGTCATCACTGACATCGTCAACACCATCGAAGAGGTTGTCAAGCTCGTCTCCCCCTCCGAGGGGACCCTCCACGTTGGTAGCATTTTTGTCCTGAGCGTCCCTATATTCCCCGGGCAAGAACCGAGCGCCCTTGTTAAGACCACCTAGGGCTTCGATATCACCAAAGGGCAACTCCTGTCCCCGAGAAGCTCCGAGCATGGGCCCTTAGAAACCAGCGGCAACAGTCTCCTCGGCGGGGGTTGCACCACGTCCGGACAGGGACTCAGGGGCCGCACCCGCGCCCTCTTTAAGGCCCTCAAAGGAATGGGCTCGAGCCAATTAGCCCGTCACCGATTCAGCGCCCTTCGGCATAGACACTTGGGGGGCATGCGCTTCTGATCTTCTCCTTTGTACCAAAGGGACATGATCGCCGTCATCATCCTCGTCCTCGTCATCGGAGCCCACTCCAGAAACCGAAGACGAGACCTCAGCCTCAACTCGAGATGTGCGGGACCTGGCTTTCTTCGACACAGGGGACTCAGAGGCCGCCCTTTTCTTTCTTTTCTTGGCCTTATCAAGATTCGGGGCCTCCTCCTCACTATCAGGAGTCGGTCTCATCTGCACTCCATCGCCAAGGCTTGCGCAAACATAGTGGTCAAAATTTGTCAGCACAAATGGTGTGGGGAAGAAATCTAAAAACATGGTGAAAGAGGAAAGAGGAACTTTACCATAATTCTTGGCCATTGATCGCTGCCGACTCAACACCACTAAAAAGTAGCGAGAGAGGGTCGCAATAGCTTTTACCCGATTTGTGGGTCGGGATCGAATCCACCGGGAGCTAGGATTGGAGTCGAGTATCTATTTAGCTTAGGATTGCGTGTATGCTCATAATTGGTCTTCTATTCATTTTTGGGTTTTCTTTATATTCTACTATGATCAAAATACAAATTATAATTGCAACTAAATTAGACTAAGAGTAAATTGCTACAAACTGTATCTAATGGTTTAAAAGGCACTAGGGTAGTGACCTTCACCTAGGTGGCTAATTGACGGGTAATTGCATCTAAGGCACGATTGACATGATTGGGGAAATATGTTATAACCATTGCTCAATACTACCCACTCTACACCTCTCGGTAGAAAGAGTGATTTTGCCCAATTGACTCTCTCGAGACCAATTGGGTATGCATGTTTGCCCGAGCAACTGGGGTTCAAGTCGGGTAATTACTCTCTCGAGGTTTAACCCTTTAATTGGGACTATCAAATCTCTTGAGTCCATCCCAATTCCTTGTTGAGTCAATTTTGGAGACTTAGGCTCTCTTTCTCAAGAAGAGCCCAAGTCTACTAAGCACAAACTAGTGTTTGCAACCACTAATTCATAAATTAAACCATAAAATTGACCCAAATAACAAACACCCATAATCAATCTAACCTTAAATCACAACACCCATCAATTACCCACACTAGGGTTGAGCCACAACCCTAGCTAATGGATTTAGCTACACATGATTGAAGATAAAATCAGAGAAATAGATGAAGAGAAAGACATATTAATTAATTACTAAAGTAAATACAAAGTTTCAATGATTAAAACTACGTAAAGATGCCAAAAATGGCTAAGAAATATCGTCTCACGAGCGCAGCTACAGTATTGTAATATCTGATACCCTAAAAATGGAAAAATGTTCTATTTATACTAAGCTGGAAAAACTGGACAAAAATGCCCCTGCGGGGTCAGTGCGGACCGCACAAAATGGTGTGCGGCCGCACTAGGCTCTTGACTCTGAAAAATCAACTCTCTGAACCCAGGCTCCGCGGATCGCACAGAATGGACTGCGGCCGCGGAGGCATCTAGCGCGGTCCGCACAAACACGACCGCGGACCGCACAGGCTTGAACCTTGGCACTTGACATCTCTCTGAAGTTTGCTTCCGCGGACCGCATAAAATGGTAGTGCGGCCGCGGTGTCTTCAGTGCGGGCCGCACAATATCTACTGCGGCCGCACTGCTTTGATGCCTTAAAATCCAGGTCTCTGAATCTCCCTAGTGCGGACCGCACAAAGTGTAGTGCGGCCGCACTAGGCCTGTTTGTCCTGAGTTGTCTTGTCTTTGGTACTTGTGCAGGTTTCACTCCTTTTGAGCCGATCTTTGACATCTCGTCACTTTGTTGATCAAACCTGCAATCAAGCACAACTTATGAGCCTTTTGGGACTATTTTGTAAGAATTTATAATCAAAGCGTAAGCAAGAAGGAGCATGAAACACGTCAAAATCCCTAGTTATCAACTCCCCCAAACTTAAGCTTTTGCTTGTCCTCAAGCAAACAAAATAAGACCCACCCCTTAAGGGAAAATCCAAGAAATTTTCAGCTTTCCTAAAGCAACCTCAACTAGCATCAATTGGGACTAACAATTGCCCTCGACACACATGAGTCATTAACAATATTTAACCTTTGAAAAACCATGGATCAAGTGCGACACAAGAGCATCAAGAGTTGACTCAACACATCAAAGAACTCTTTCAATTACTTTGGTCATTGTGGAACCCAAACTCACACATCCTCAACTCTCCCTAAGCAAACCTCACCTTTAGAATAGTGGCACACAAAACGAGGTTAATGGGAATTCACTCATCTCTCTCAAGGAAAGGTCACAAGTCCGGCTCTAGGTACCATATGCTTGCCCCTTATGTAAGTATCCACTAATGTAAGCTTCATTCAACTCAAGATCATATAGGGCTTTTGTGGAGTCATTGTGAAGGCTTTTGGTTTAGGGTAGGTCATGTTTTTGTTCAAGTGGGTTCCATCTTCCCTTAAGCACTTCTTTTGATTCATTTGGCACAATTCACTTGACTCTTTGAGTCATTTCACTTCTTTCTAAGGGGTTAGAGTGACACATTGTCACTCTTTCTTATGCATTTCAAACCTTTTCTCCTTTTTCAACTTTCCACACATTTCTTCCTTTTTCATTGCTTTTCTTGAATCCCTTCTCATTCTTTTTCACATTGCACTTTCTTTTTGTCTTTTTGCTTTTCTTTCTTTTTCATTGCCTTTCCTTTTCTTCACTTTTGTGTCTTTTACCACTTTGTTACAATCCTCGTCTCTCCCCCCCAAACTTATACTTTTACCATGTGCTAAGGAAAGTTTTAGGGTTG
>NW_017672217.1:60460-76270 GCF_001879085.1 Nicotiana attenuata | reverse complement strand
TGTGCAGACAGTGCAGGAATTACCCAGTGCGGACCGCACAAATAGAGTGCGGCCGCACTGAGGCCACCGCGGACCGCACACAATTGATCGCGGTCCGCATAGGTATAGGGTCCCAAAAACAAGCTCTCTGGATCTCACCAGTGCGGTCCGCACAAAACCAACCACGGCCGCACTGGGCCAGTACGGACCGCACAAAATGTAGTGCGGCCGCACTGGGCAAAGGTCACTGGGACACACAGATGGCACCGCGGACCGCATAGAAATGACCGCGGTCCGCGGTGCGTTCCCAGACATGGCACTGAGTTAGGGTTCATCAGATTTTGCTTTTAAGTTCAAATTTTTACCTAATTAGGGTCCCTACTCAATTACCCAGTCCATTATACTCACCAAGTCCACAAAAATTGCCATTTAAACTAACCTAATCTAACAATTAGAGAAATATGGGAAGAAGAAGAACTACAAGTTAAGGAATATGAAAATAAAATGAAATTACACAATTAAACAAAGATGAATTGAGTGAAATGTTACCAGATAATGAGATGAAGTGCAACTAATCAATGTCAAGCAAGAGTTACTATGAAAATGCTCAAGATGAATAGTAAAAGGGGGCTCTGAGAGTTTAGGGTTCGAAAAGGGTAAAAGGAGGCCCTTGGGGTCTATTTATATAAAAACCCCTGGGGCCAATTCTCACCTACCAGTACGGCCGCACAAAATGGACCGCGGTCCGCACTGGTCTATTATGATCAGTTCCAACTCAGTAACCCACCGCGGTCCGCACACAATGGACCGCGACCGCGGTGGTCCACCGCAGTCCGCACCAAATCAACCGCGGCCGTGGTGGCAAACTTCAGAGAGCAATTTTGTCACCCTTTTGCCAGTGCGGACCGCACAAAGTGTAGCACGGCCGCACTGGAAACTTCAGAGACTGTGCAATTTTTTCAATTATGTCCTGCACTGCATCAACTCAATCCTGCAACATCTCACAACTACTTAGCTCAAAAAGCAATCCTATACTACAAAGAAAATAAAAAGAAAAACACATGGGTTGCCTCCCAAGAAGCGCCTGATTTAACGTTGCGGCACGACGCGGGTTACCATCACATCATTTGAAATGAACAACAGCCACCACATGGCTATCATCAAC
This sequence comes from Nicotiana attenuata, assembly GCF_001879085.1. Taxonomy (NCBI): domain Eukaryota; kingdom Viridiplantae; phylum Streptophyta; class Magnoliopsida; order Solanales; family Solanaceae; genus Nicotiana; species Nicotiana attenuata. The sequence continues at coordinate 75,126 of NW_017672217.1, read as the reverse complement.
CTTTCCAAGATAATGCTTGACACGGTGCCATTCACTCTAAAGACGTCACCACTTTTGTTCTTCAAATCTAGAGCACCAAACGGGGTCACACATGTCACACCTCTTTTTTCACTACACCCCCGGAAGGGAGTATAATAAAGGGAGTTTTTCCAATTAAAGGACAATGGAAACGGGATTATTTTATTAAGAGATTCAGAGTCGCCACTTGGGAGATTTATGGTGTCCCAAGTCACCCGTTCAAATCCCGAATTGAGGAAAAGGTTGACTCTGTATTACAGTCCGCGAACCAAAAATTCGGGTAAGGAATTCTGTTAACCCGGGAGAAGGTGTTAGGCATTCCCGAGTTTCGTGGTTCTAGCACGGTCGCTCAACTGTTATAATTGGCCTATTATCTGATTTAAAACATTTTAGAACCTACGTGCAATTTTAACTCTTTAACCGCTTTTATTTAATTAATTAAAGGAAGATTGCAACGTCATTTAAAATATGTTTCGAACCGCGTCACATAAATGCACCCGCAGTCCATAACACATTTTATTTAACGTTGAGATTTGGATTTGGTTCACATAAATGTGCACCCGAGTTTAGGAAGGTAAATTATTAAAATAACGCGCCTAAAGCAACTACGCATTTGCAACTTTGCGAGGGCCATGGAATTTTTCTAAATGGCACGCCTCGAATTCTAAGGATCAATACAAGATTAATTAAATGAGGGCCACACAATAGTCATTTTTGTTTGGCAGCATACCTCAATTCTAAATTAAAATGATTAATTTAACTACATTCGGAGGGCCATAGCTACTTGCTTTATCTAATAGGGCGCACCTCAATTATTAATTAACGGGCTCAATTAACACTAACTAAAAGGCTTACAAGAGAAAGTTGATTATTAATCTAGCACAAACGAATGGATGGCTTAATGAACAAGAGGCTACACAGTTTGGGCCCAAACATGAGCCCAAATCTCGAGTCTCGTGATTACTGAAGGTCAGACTCAATATCGAGCCCCTGCATCGCGTGGATAACGCCAGAAATTGCAAATAAACCATGTAACTACGCAGAAAAAGAAAAAAAAAACTAACGACGGAATCAATGCCAATGCACACAACCTTTGGAATCTCACTTCAATTTATCAATGAACAATTATCAGGTATTTTAGCAATGACTCAACTTTGAAAACGATTAAAAGTCCCATTTTAACAACTAACAGTAAAAAACTTTAATTTCTAGATCTCTAAACTATCTTGCAATGCAGTCCTGAAGATTTTAACGGAAACTAACCAATCTAGTACAAAGAGAACCTAAATATAACCAAAACAATACCGTGCCATTCTCCAGATGAATTTGAGCATAACTCTACATTAAAGAGCCCCAGCAAACCTCAACCAAAAACCAAATAGAGTCCAGGGTAGGTAACAACCATTATGAAATTAACAACTACAAACTCAAAGTCTTAATAACACAAATTCTAACTTACTCAAGGGCTAAAGTCCATGACTTAACTGATACTACAAAGCATGATAACAAATAGTAAATGTGTTGAAGGAGAAAACAAATTATCCTTCAAAATCAGTCGATCTCCATGCAACCAGTGGCGACATTTCAGACACAAGAAGAAAAGAAAAGATTAAAACTACTTTGAACAAAACAACTTTCCATCTCCATTTTTATCTTCCAATTTGAGCATCAATTTACATAGGTTTCAGGAACATGTGCCTGGGATTGAAGGAACAAAGAAATAATGAAGGATCAGCAGTGCTAACAGCAGAAATCGACACCAGCAAAAACAACAGCCTAGATTCAGTGATGAAACCACAGAATTAGTTCCAAATCCAATAGAACAGTAAAACTCAACACAGCTGGACTCCAAAAAAGCTTTCCACACACCAATATCAATCCATCTCAAACACTTAATGAACCCGAGATTGCTTCAGCAGATTGAAAATTTAGAAATCAAAGAAGAATATCAATGGAATAGAGGAAATTTGCAGCCGTTCTGTTTTCTCTTAGATGTTAGCCCTTAATCCCTACCTTGCAAGGCAAGAATAAGATGCCTTTATAGGCAAGCAAATAGGGCAGACTTCAGACTTTGATTTTTACACCTTACCCCTTTTGAATTTTCATTTTAGCTTAAATGACCTTCGTGTAAAAGTCTGAAGTTCAAACTAGTCCCTTCCCCCAGCTTCCAGGAAGCTTCCTAATCTGTTATTTGAAATATTCCCTCACCCCATTTCCTAAACTACCCCCATTTGTCCCTGTTTTTACCCTTAGCCACCCAAGCAGACCCCGGGTCTAAATGACCAAGCAAGTGGGTCTGCACAGACCCAAATAGAATCCCTAATTGGGCCCCTTGATACCTAGAAACCAACCTATCACCTAAAGACCCTGGGATGGGACCTGACCCATAATCTTTCACAGAAAAACCATTTTTAAGCAAGCAGCAAAAACGAAAACAGAGTTTGATAGACTAACCAAACTAAAACATCACTGTAATTTAATTAAGTCAAAGCCCTAAATTTATTAGCTAGTGATAAAGCGCAATAATGAATTGAGAAAGTAATCACTACGAAGAAACAAAACTCAAACACAAAAGCGAGATGAAGAAAGACGACTCTAAACAACAGAAAAATGAAAGAAGAACCAGAAATACAAAAATACCTAACGGATTGTCCAAACCTTGAAATTCTTTTTCACGAACTCGATTTTAACCGGAAGGGGCCTCAATCACATGTTTTCATATGAACACACATGGATCAGGCCCGTTCTGGTCTTAATCGATGCCAAATCTACTGGTTCCAGGGTCTTTGACATTTTCAGGTATCACTTCTGACTCAGATTTGATGGGATAGGTAATGATTCGAAGGAAGCCAATTCGAGATTCGGGGAGAGAGGGTCAAGGTGGGTCTGTGGTGTAATTTTGGTTGGGATTGGAGACTTGCCGCCGTCGTAGGGCGATTTCCGGCGGCGGCTGGTGGTGGTGGACGGTGGTAAGGTACAGGGGAAGGAGATGAAGGGTCTGAGGTTGTCTCTGAGGCATTTGGACATTTTTAACCAATTTTGTGAGGCTTTCCTGGCCGTTGGATGAAATCAAATGAAGGGTCGAGATTGAATACAGCGAAACGACGTCGTTTTAGTGTTGAAAGGGCTGGACCGGGTTAAGGGATTGGACTTGGGTGGGTTTTTAAAAAGGGGGTGAATGCTTGGGCCTGGGATTTAGAAGGAGACTGGCCCAAAGCTTAACTCCTTCTCTTTTTCAATTTTCTAATTCCCCCTTGTTTTCTCTCCTCTTTTTTTTCAGATTTTGTTAAATGCAAATTAACATAAAAAGACCTGATTTAAATCCAAAAACTGACTAATTGCTTTTCTCAGAAATTAATCAAGTCCTAATTTAAAAAGAAAACTATGACAAATTCAAAAATTAAAAGTTAAAAATGCAAAATGAACTATTTTTTGTTATTTTCTTCCATTTTGTAACATTAATTAAATAATTAACCTAAAAAAATATAAAATTGGATCCTAATGCAAATGCAACATATATTCTTTTTTTGTACTTTTCACCAATTAAAATGCACAGGCAAAAATGCACACAATTAATAGAGAATGCCACGAAAATCCACAGAATTGCAAACACTGAAAGAAATTATTTTGTTTTGAATTTATGGGGGTAATTCATATAGGGCAAAAATCACGTGCTCATAGTTGCCCCTCTTTGCTCGGAAACACGCAGAGTTTTCGGGCAAAGATAAAGTGAGCAGATACGAGCGATTTTTGCCCGTTTGAATACTCCGTGGGAAGCATTTTTGAAATATTTGACCGCACCCTGCTTCTGAGATTGCCTACATATCCTTGGCTAAAAAGGAATCAGGTCAGTGTAGTTCAGGAATGTTTGGTAGCTGGGACTACCATGAAGCTGTGGTTTCACTGTTGCTGCTGCTGCTGCTACTGCTTACTGAACCCCTTATTACACCATGTCAAAAAAAAATGCTAGACTAAACTATGGTCTATGAATTACGAAACATATCTATCTCTTCAAACTTGATCTTGCAGCTTTTGTTGCCATGTTGACTTGTATTCTTCCGGTGACATTCCTCTGTTGTCGACTTGAATTATAATCTGAGATATTTTCCTTTCTTCGGGTGGATGCCTGACTGCCAACTTGAGCTACACTATGAGATGTTTTCCCTTTCTCCAGGTGGACGCCTGACTGCTGAACTGTATTTTGAGATGTTGCCCCTTTCTCCAGGTGGACGCCTGACTACCAAACTGTATTTTGAGATGTTGCCCCTTTCTCCAGGTGGGCACCTGACTGCTGAATTTGAATTGTATTCGGGATGTTGCTCCTTCCTCCAGGTGGGCACCTGACTGCTAAATTTGAACTGTATTCCCTTGCTCTTCAGGCGGGCTCCTGACTGCTGAACTCGAATTATATTCCCATTCTTTCTAGGTGGGCTCCTGACTGCTAAACTTGAATTATACTCCCTTGCTTTCCAGGCGGGTTCCTGACTGCTAAACTTGAATTATATTCCCATGCTCTCCAGGCGGGCTCCTGATTGCTGAACTTGAATGTATTCCCATGCTCTCCAGGCGGGCTCCTGATTGCCAAACTTGAATGTATTCCCATGCTCTCCAGGCGGGCTCCTGATTGCTAAACTTGAAATGTATTCCCATGATTTCCAGGCGGGCTCCTGACTGCTAAACTTGAAATGTATTCCCATGCTCTCTAGGCGGGCTCCTGATTGCTAAACTTGAATGTATTCCCTGCTCTCCAGGCGGGCTCCCGGTTGCTAAACTTGAATTACTTCTCCCTGTTCTCCAAGCGGGTACCTGATTTCAACAAAAATAAATAAAACAAAGAAGATTTTCTGCCCCAGTTTGGTAGTTGGGCACATATGTGAGTGTTAAACTAAATCATGTTACCAAATTTTCTAAGAATTTGAAAGCTAGATCTTGAACTATACTCCCTTGCTCTCCAGGTGGGCGCCTGATTGTTGAAACTTGAACTGTATTCCCTTGCTCTCCAGGTGGGCGCCTGATTGCTGAAAATTGAATTGTATTCCCTTGTTCTCCAGGTGGGCTCCTGATTGCTGACTTGAATTGCATTCCCTGTTTTTCAGGTGGGCTCCTAACTGCTGAACTTGAAATGTATTCCCCTGTTCTCCAGGTGGGCTCCTGATTGCTGACTTGAACTGCATTCCCTATTCTTCAGGGGGGCTTCTGAATGCTGAACTTGAAATGTATTCCCTGTTCTCCAGGTGGGCTCCTGACTACTGAACTTGAATGTATTCCCTGCTCTCCAGGCGGGCTCCTGACTGCTTAACTTGAACTATATTCCCTGTTCTCCAAGTGGGTGCCTGATTTTAACAAAATAGACAAAACAAAGAAAATTTTTTGCCCCGATTTGGTAGCTGGGCACATAGGTGAGTGTTAAACTGAATTATTCTACCAACTATTACTAAGAATTTGAAAGCTAGATCCTATTATCCAGGGAGGTCCTGACAATTCTTAATTAAACGACAATTATAAATCTAAGCTGTATCTTCTAAAGGTATTACTTCCGCCAAGTCCTTTTATCTAAGAGGGTCTTAAACTACATCCTATTATCCAGGAAGGTCCTGAAAATCAAAAATCAAGTTTTATCTTAAGCGTGACAATTCTTTACGGCTGAATTATACTACCCTACAACAAATCTTACGCTAAATTTTGTTATCTAATGGAAATCTTAAAGCTAGGTCCCATTTTCCAGGAAGGTCCTGAGAACTCCTAATTGAATCATATCTTAAACATGCGAACTTTGAAACCAACTTATATTCCTTTGGGGTGCATTTATGCTAAATCTTGCTACTCATGACTATTTTGTATTTTAAAACTAAATCCCATTTTCTAGGAGGGTCCTGAAAGTTTACGATCAAACCTGTTTGGTGCTTGCTCTTCCCCTACGGAGAGTTCCTCTGAAACAAACGAAATTTCCTGCCCCTGTTTCAATCAAAGGAAAATCTTGTCAATTTAAAATGGTGGTTAGTTGATGGCATTCTTGCTGAAGGTCTTTCCGCTGTCGTGCTTTGTTTTGACCTGCTTCCCCTGAACTGGCCCTGAACCGCTTGACTTTCTGACTGACCTCAAACCTCATGACCCTTGATGACCCGAGTGTTCCATACCCAAACCGTTGTTTTACCTCTGTGGCCCCTTTTCTCTGAACCTTTGCATCTCCCACCAAATCATTCCACCGATGAAACTTCCGGTGACTCCTTGTATCCCACTTTACATCATGCTGTCTTTGAAACTTGTTGCTCCCAAATGCACACACGCAAGCGCACGCGGTTGTCAAGTAATAAAGTGACTAAAAGTCGGATGTCGATCCCACGAGGACTTGTGATTAACTATTAACTAAATTAGACGATCCTAATCATCTAAACAAGAATAAAACCTAGAAATATTTGATTCTAAACTAATTAAAAGGAATAAAAACAAATAATGAACTTTGGATAGAGAAAGAGCAGATTTTTATTATATCAATATAATGAAAACGATCTAGGGTTATGGGCTATCTAACATTCCTATTGTATTCTTCAATTGAATTAACTAACTAATTTATCTAGTTTATTGGTTGACAGGGTTAATATTGCTCATAAGAATCTGTCGAGTTCTTACTCGCCTATTCAAGCTAACCTAACGCCTATATGTCTATGGAGTTAGAATCAACAAGAACGCATTTATAATTCCTGTAAATTAACCAAGCAAGGCAATTAGGTATATGTCTATCCTAACCGCGAATCCGTTCCCCGAGGCCCAGGTTCAAGAACTTGCTCTACTCAATTCTATATGCAATCTAGAATTCCACTTTCGAGTTCAACTCTAGATTCGTAGATAGTATTCAATCGGTGATCAAGCAATCAAATAATTAAGTGCAGGATTGAATAAATAAACTAATATGATAAACTAAGAAATCAAAATCAATATCCGAATAACAATAGTCATGAAAGAACCACAACCCTAGAACGTGAAGTTTAGCTCCACATAGACATGGTAGCAAAGCAACAAATCATACAAAGAAACATAAAAAGACTAAGTTGGTGGAAGAAAAGATGAAACCCGGCCTCCACGGCGGCTCTGTGCTCTTCCTTGGTCAAAAATTGCTCTCAAAAACGTTCTCCTATGTATATATACCAAGTAGGGTTGGGCCCAAACAATTATACCTTCTCCAATGTGAAAAGGGACACTTTTCCCGGGCTTAACGAGCGCTGCAGCGCATTTGACCGCGCATCTGGGCGCGCTAATTGGCAGACTTTCTGTTTCTGGGCGCGCTAAAACTAGCACGGCCGCGCATCTGGGCATTTTTCATCCTGTTCCGTTCCGAATTTGGAAAAACATAAAACATGAAATATTTAGCCCTTTGAGTTAGCTTTCCAACCATATATTGTGGAGCCAAAATGGAGTTCTGATCGAAAAGTTATGTCTATTTTACTAGACAGTACACAATCTGCCTACTGGAGTCTTCGTTCGCTCTAACTATCATCTGTTGACCCCCAAACACGATCCCGGCTTAATTCCTTGAACTTTTACTCAGACTTCAAAGCTTAAAATCACTTAAATTCATTGCATAACATCTATATAGCTCAGAATCACACCTACAAGGTATAAAACACACAATTAGTGCAAAACACTATCGATTAAAGCGCAAACTCAACTAAAGTGCAGTAAATTAGAGTGTAATAATCGACTAAAATACGTAATTATAGCCTATCATCAGGTATGTTCTGGCCACACTGTGCTTTGCAATTTTGGAAGCTGGTAGTGAGCTTTGAAATCCTTTCTTATTTGCTTTGAACAAAACTGACATTGAAACATCTTAGAGAAACAAACCCCAAAAGAAATGAAATGCAATGACCTTGAGAGTTAAGGATAAAGAAAATCCAAAACTGGACGACTTACTAAAAGGAAAAAGGGAAAGTGACTTATCTGAGTGGAACAAATGGTACCATTGATCATGACATGCATTTCGGACTAATCGGCCCAATCCGTCCAACCAATCAACTTTCAGTTGCCATACTTTGTTACCCTAGAATTCCATAACCTGATTTCTTCACCCAAACCCTAACCTTGTTGATCCTGCGGTGTCCTGAACGGTTTTCACCCACAGACCTCTCTCATTTGTTCACTTCTCAACTCACTTTCGCCTTAAGGTGCCCGTGAGGGTTTTCACCAATAAGACTCTCTCATTTTTCACTTCTCTCAGCTCCCGTCGCCTTACGGTGCCCGTGGGGGTTTTCACCAATAACACTCTCTCATTTTCATTATTTTTCTGCTTGGACCAAAGTGTTGCCCCTGAAATGAATCACCTCTACTTGCTCGACTTGGCATCTCTCGAAGACTGATCAGAAGGTCTTTCTTTGGATCGTAACGTGGGCTTTTGGATAGGGTTAGAAAGAAAGGGTATTAAGGCTCAAAAACAATTCAACATGGGTTCAAAATTATAACTTTCAGAATCAGATTTCTTACAACAACCACAACTTCTGCCCCAGTTCCTTGCTTGGGGACTTTTGGATTTTTATTTTTGATGGGACCGAACCGTGAGGCTGCCTACGTATCCTTAAAAGGAATCAGGTCGAACGTAGTTCATGTCATAGAAATTACTTTGTTGTTGTGATTTTTTTTTGTTTCTTCTTCTTTTCTTTTCTTTCTTCCTTTTCTCTTTTGTTGTTTCTTCTTTCCTTTCTTTTCTTTTTCTTCTCTTTTTTTTCTTTTTTTTTCTTTTCTTCTTTTTCCTTTGCTTCTTCCTTTTTCCTTCTCTCTCTTTCATTCTTTTCTTTTCTCTTTCCTTTTACTTATCTTTCACGCTTGTGTTTCTGATCTTTACTACTGATTCCGAAAGAGGGGTATGAAAGAAAATAAATAAGGCTTAAAAAGGTAACAAAGGATAAAGTGTTTGGATAGCAGAACAAAATGCCTTCGTCATTCCAATCTTCAAAACATGCCAAGTACAAACAAATACAATTAAACATAGAAGATCATACATAGTATCTCTTGACCGCATCGGAATTGATGACCATTTCAACACACTTGCCTTCTATGTCTGTTAAATACAAAGCACCATTGGACAACACTCTCGTCACGATGAATGGCCCCTGCCAATTTGGGGCAAACTTGCCTTTGGCCTCAGCCTGATGTGGAAGAATATGTCTCAACACTTGCTGACCCACTTCGAACTTTCGCGAACGCACCTTCTTATTATATGCTCTTACCATTCTCCATTGATATAACTAGCCATGACACACTGCTGCCAATCTTTTCTCGTCGATCAAACTCAATTGTTCCAAACGGGTCTTGACCTACTCATCATCATCAATTTCGTCTTCTGCGACAATTCGAAAGGATGGGATCTCCACTTCTACGGGTATCACTGCTTCGGTTCCATACACCAACAAATAAGGAGTTGCCCCTACTGAAGTACAAACAGTAGTGCGATATCCCAGCAATGCAAAAGGCAGCTTTTCATGCCACTGTCTAGAACCCTCCACCATTTTCCGAAGTATCTTCTTTATATTCTTGTTGGCCGCCTCAACTGCTCCGTTTGCCTTGGGGCGGTAAGGGGTGGAATTGCGATGTGTAATCTTGAACTGCTGACATACCTCTTTCATCAGATGACTATTGAGATTAGCCCCATTGTTTGTAATGATCACCTTTGGTATCCCAAACCGACAAATGATATTTGAGTGCACAAAATCAACCACCGCTTTCTTGGTTACAGACTTGAATGTTTTGGCCTCAACCCACTTGGTGAAATAATCAATGGCCACCAGAATAAACCTGTGCCCATTTCTCAATTGGCCCGATGAAATCCATGCCCCACGCAACAAAAAGCCACGGTGCAGACATGGTGTGCAATTCCGATGGTGGAGAATGAATCAAATCTCCATGCACTTGACACTAATGACACTTGTGCACAAAACTGATACAATCCCGCTCCATAGTAAGCCAATAATAGCCTGCTCGGAGAATCTTTTTTGCCAACACGTACCCACTCATATGCGGTCCACAGACTCCAGAATGTATCTCGGTCATGATAGTTGTGGCCTGTTTAGCATCTATGCATCTCAACAGCCCAAGGTCCGGAGTTCTTTTATACAATACCCCTCCACTGAAGAAAAATCCACTTGCCAACCGTCGAATCGTTCTCTTTTGATCACCTGTGGCCTGTACTGGATACACCCCCATCCTGATATATTCCTTGGTATCATGAAACCAAGGCTCACCATCAAGTTCTTCTTCTACCACATTACAGTAAGCATGCTGGTCGCGGACCTGAATCTGCAAAGGGTCCACATAAGCCTTATCTGGATGATGCAACATTGACGCCAAGGTAGCCAAAGCATCGGCAACCTCATTATGAATCCTCGAAATGTGCTTGAACTCTATTGATTGAAACTGTTGACAAAGATCGTGCAAACATTGTCGGTACGGTATAAGCTTCAAGTCCCGTGTTTCCCATTCCCCTTGAATCTGATGTACCAGAAGGTCCGAGTCCCCCATGACCAAGACTTCCTGGACACCCATGTCTACAGCTAACCTCAAACCCAAGATACATGCCTCATACTCAGCCATGTTATTAGTATAGTAGAAACGAAGCTGAGCCGTAACAGGGTAGTGTTGCCCTGTTTCAGAAATAAGTACCGCTCCTATCCCAACGCCTTTCATATTGGCAGCCCCATCAAAAAAAGTTTCCATCCTGGCTTTTTGACCTGTTCCAACTCATCAACATGCATCACCTCTTCATCAGGGAAGTATGTCTTCAAAGGTTCATATTCTTCATCTACCGGATTCTCGGCCAAATGGTCAGCCAATGCCTGAGCTTTCATCGCAGTCCAGGTCACATAGACAATGTCAAATTCCGTGAGCAAGATCTGCCACTTTGCGAGCCTCCCTGTGGGCATAGGCTTCTGAAAGATATACTTCAACGGATCCAACCGAGAGATGAGGTAAGTAGTATAAGATGACAAGTAATGTTTCAACTTCTGTGCTACCCAAGTTAGGGCGCAACACGTCCTCTCAAGTTGAGTATACTTAACCTCGTAAGATGTGAACTTCTTGCTGAGATAATATATGGCCTGCTCTTTCCTGCCGGTGATGTCATGCTGACCCAACACACAACCAAATGAATTGTCCAAAACCGTCAAATACATAATCAAAGGCCTTCCTGGCTCTAGCGGGACTAACACCGGTGGGTTTGACAAATACCCCTTTATCTTATCAAATGCTTCTTGACACTCGTCTGTCCACTTGACCGCAGCATCCTTCTTTAACAGCTTGAAGATAGGCTCACACGTTGTCGTAAGCTGAGCAATAAACCTGCTGATGTAATTCAACCTCCCCAACAAACTCATTACCTCAGTCTTGTTCCTCGGAGGTGGCAATTCTTGTATAGCTTTGATTTTTGATTGGTCCAACTCAATACCTCGATGGCTGACTATGAATCCTAACAATTTTCCAGATGGAACACCGAAAGTGCACTTTGCAGGATTGAGCTTGAGATTATACCTGCGAAGCCTTTGGAAGAACTTTCTCAGATCACTGACGTGGTCAGACTGCTTCCTGGTCTTTATAATTATATTATTGATATAAACCTCGATCTCCCTGTGTATCATGTTGTGGAATATGGTTGTCATTTCCCTCATGTAAGTTTCCCCAGCATTTTTCAGACCAAATGGCATGACCCTATAGCAGTATGTTCCCCATGGCGTAATGAATGTCGTCTTTTCTGCATCTTCTTCATCCATTAAGATCTGGTGATAGCCCGCATAGCAATCCACAAAAGAACCAATCTCATGTTTGGCACAATTATCAATTAATATATGGATGTTTGGCAGTGGTAAGTTATCCTTTGGACTCGCCTTGTTGAGATCACGGTAATCAACGCACACCCTGGTCTTACCATCCTTCTTCGGCACAGGCACAACGTTGGCTAACCATGTGGGATACCGCGTGACCCGAATGACTTTTGCATCAAACTGCTTGGTGACCTCTTCTTTGATTTTCACACTCATATCAGTTTTAAATTTCCTCAGCTTCTGCTTGACAGGGGGGAATGCCGGGTCAGTGGGCAATTTGTGAACCACCAAGTCAGTGCTTAGACCCGGCATGTCGTCATATGACCATGCAAAAACATCTTTGTACTCGAACAGTGCTTTAATTATCTCCTCTCTGAGTTGTGGTTCAAGATGGACACTTATTTTAGTTTCCCGGACGTTATCTTGATCCCCTAAGTTGATTGCTTCTGTATCATTTAGGTTAGGTTTGGGTTTTTCTTCAAAATGGCTTAATTCTTTACTGATCTCTTCAAGGGGCTCATCATCATATTCCCATTCATCATCACACTCAATTTCTTGTATTATTATTTCAGAATTAGATTGGCTTTTAAGACTGGGCCGGAGATTTTTCATGCATGTCATGTCACTGAAACCGGCATAAAAAGGACTGTACAACAAAGAAAAGAAAAAAAAATAAAACTATCATGAATGAAAAAGAAGGGAAATTGCATTTCATTGAAATTTAAAGATAACAAGGTTTAACACATCCAAACAGACGGAACATAGAATCTGAATTACAACCCTTGAATAATCCAGATTAAAACTGAAAGAAAAATCAAAGCCGACTACCAAGACTCCCTCCGAGTAGGAAGAGGAGTAGCTTCCCAATTGTTGATCTTTGCACTGGGCCCCAGAAATTGCACATTCGCCTTGCTCGATCCCTCTCCAGCTTCCAACATATTCACCTCGTCGAACAACGTTTCAAACCTTTCAAGCAACTCCTTATCTGGACCAACCACAGAACCGGGCATTGTTGTTACTGGGCATTTTTTGGTACCAGGCCTGACAAATGATCGGGAGAGACGTGGGACAAGCTTTGGGATAACCCATACCCTCTGTTTCAACTTTCTGGCTCGCCTTATGTCTGCAGCTGTAGGCTTGAACCCCAAACCGAAGGTATCCAAGTTTTTGGGAAGAGACACCGGCTGTATGATACCTTGCAGAGACGCACCCAAACCCTTGCGAGGTACGAAGCCATTCTTCAACATTTCGAAGGCTACCATGACTGATGCGGCTGATACTTTCGGAATTGGAACACGTTCCCCTTTTGGGATTTTCTCAACTGACACTGCGTCAAAAACCTGATAGACCCACGGCCCCTTGTCGTCATCAACTTCGATGAAAGGTATAATGGCATCATTCTGGGCACACAAACTATCCTCGCCGTGCACCACAATTTCCTGTCTGTCCCATTCAAATTTAACCATCTGGTGCAGGGTAGACGACACTTCCTTGGCGATATGAATCCAGGGTCGGCCTAGCAAAAGATTGTATGAAACCGCCACATCCAGCACCTGAAATTCCATAGTAAATTCAACTGGCCCTATTGTCAGCTCCAGCACTATGTCCCCGACTGAATCTTTCCCTCCACCGTCGAACCCTCGAACGCAAATACTGTTCTTGTGAATTCTTTCATTGTCCACTTTCAATTTGTCCAGGGTGGAGAGAGGGCAAATGTTGGTGCTGGAACCATACATTATCAATCAATACCCGGGTAACCACGGAATCTTCGCACTTCACCATAAGATAAAGGGCTCTATTATGCTCAGTACCCTCCATGGGCAATTCATCATCAGAAAAAGTGACTCTGTTTACCTCAAAAATCTTGTTTTCTATCTTTTCCAGATGGTTTACAGAGATCTTGTCAGGAACGTGGCCTCGTTCAAGATTTTCATCAACGCCCGGCGGTGCTCATCCGAATGGATTAACAATGAGAGCAATGAAATCTGGGCAGGGGTCTTCCTCAACTGCTCTACAATAGAATAGTCCTGCACTTTCATCTTCCTCAAGAACTCCTCAGCCTCTTCTTCGGTCACAACTTTCTTCACTAACACTGGGTTATCTTTGGCGGTTTTGGCTTTTTGTAACTCCTCAGGGGCAAAGCATCTCCCCGAGCGAGTCAGACCATGGGTCTCACAGACTTCTTCTTTAACCTCTTTCCCTTTGTAAGTCACTGTCATTTGGCCATAATTCCAAGGGACGACCTTGCTGTTGATTATTGGTAGCTGAGTTACTGGTTTGATAATAACAGGCTCTGTGCGAGCACCCACCATGACTACAACAGGCTTGTTTGCTGCCCCTGGTACCACTACTTTTGCTTTTCCCTATTTCGCTGCAACCCCGGTTGAGGACTCCTTCTCAATTACCACACTGGTTTACTGTCTGTCCCTTTCATCTTGATCAAAGACTTCCCATTTGTTGACTTTTCACTCGGCCTGACTTCACTGGACCTGATCGTCATTACAGTCTGCGAAGGCTTCTTAGGCTCTTCTCCTTTATGCACTATCTCAATCATATTGGTCTCATGATGGGCCGGCAACGGATTCTGGTTGATATTGGCACCTCTGGGGCTTGAACCTCGATCCGATGGGTATCAATGAGCTCTTGAATAGCTGTTTTCAAGTGCCAGCATTTCTCCGTGTCATGCCCTGGAGCACCTGAACAATACTCACAATTCACCGAGTGGTCAAGATTTCTCGGGGGAGGATTCGGCAGTTTAGGCTCAATCGGATTCAACATACCCAACTGTCTCAACCTATGGAATAGACTAGTATATGACTCTCCCAATGGAGTGAAAGTCTTCTT
>NW_017672217.1:39708-42047 GCF_001879085.1 Nicotiana attenuata | reverse complement strand
ATGGCCATGGCACGTGTCAGGACGTCGCAGGACATGGCAGGTCATGGCCATGGAACTACTCAGGACGTGTCAGGACGTCGCAGGACATGGCAGGAGGCTTGCTTTGAGCACTCTAAGTTCTTCAAAGTAACAGTGCCGGAGGCACGACCCGGCCAATTAAGGCCAGGAACGCATCGCCGGCAGAAGGGACGAGACGACCGGTGCACACCTAAGGCGGACCGGCCGGCCCATCCCAAAGTCCAACTACGAGCTTTTTAACTGCAACAAATTAAATATACGCTATTGGAGCTGGAATTACCGCGGCTGCTGGCACCAGACTTTCCCTCCAATGGATCCTCGTTAAGGGATTTAGATTGTACTCATTCCAAATACCATACTCATAGAGCCCAGTATTGTTATTTATTGTCACTACCTCGCCGTGTATGGATTGGGTAATTTGCACGCCTGCTGCCTTCCTTAGATGTGGTAGCCGTTTCTCAGGCTCCCTCTCCAGAATCGAACCCTAATTCTCCGTCACCCGTCACCACCATGGTAGGTGTCACAGGGGTGATTTATGTCACTCGAATTCTGCCCCGAGGTTCACCTCCGTGCGGCAATCAAGCCCAGCCTTGACTTTAGCCTTTCCAACACTTAGTTTGATTTTAGGGACGTTTTGACTTAGAATGAAAATAGGCAGCAAAAACAATAAATAAAGGCACACGATATACAGGAATTTCTTCCCAACTCGTATTAATATGTGAATACAAGAACACAATAGCCAACCCTATGGCCAAGACAAAGAATTCACTAATTCCCTGCCCCAAAATGATTTTCCCACCCTTTGGAAATGACTTAGACGATTTTGGCTTAACAAATGCACAAAAGCTAGGTTCTCCCCGTTTTGGACAGCCTAGGCAAGTATTTATAAGCCTAGAATCAGTTGACAAGCCCCAACTGATGGGCAAACAAATTAGGACAATGTACAAAAACGTGCCCCATGTTTTAGGCCATGATCAGCATGTCTTGGAAGAGGTTGCAACTGCCAACTGCTTCCCATGTGCTTTGCACATGTTTTCCAACTGCTGCTTGTGCACAACATGTACCAATTTTGACCAGCTGCCTTGTGCCCAAGGCTGGCATTGCGCCCAGCCTTGCCCTTGACGCTGCTCCGCGCCAATGTCATGGCCACTGCCCATCGCCCGCTGACTTTGCCGCACACGTTCATTGCCACAATTTCCCGCTTATATCAAGTCGGCCCCAACTTGATCAAATCTGCCCGCATCAATTGCCATTGCTTGTCCCGCATTGCCTTGCCATGTCTATGCCCCTACTTTGACATGGCTTTGCCTCTCCATTGTTTTACTATTGGAGCTAGAATTACCACGGCTGTTAGCACCAGACTTGCCCTCCAATGGATCCTCGTTAAGGGATTAGATTGTACTCATTACAATTACCAGACTCAAAGAGCCCGGTATTGTTATTTATTGTTACTACCTCCCCGTGTCAGGATTGGGTAATTTGCACGCCTGCTGCCTTCCTTGGATGTGGTAGCCGTTTCTCAGGCTCCCTCTCCGGAATCGAACCCTAATTCTCCGTCACCCATCACCACCATGGTAGGCCACTATCCTACCATCGAAAGTTGATAGGGCAGAAATATGAATGATGCGTCGCCGGCATGATGGCCGTGCGATCCATCAAGTTATCATGAATCATCGCAGCAACGGGCAGAGCCCGCGTCGCCTTTTATCTAATAAATGCATCCCTTCCAGAAGTCGGGGTTTGTTGCACGTATTAGCTCTAGAATTACTACGGTTATCCGAGTAGTAGATACCATCAAACAAACTATAACTGATTTAATGAGCCATTCGCAGTTTCACAGTCTGAATTTGTTCATACTTACACATGCATGGCTTAATCTTTGAGACAAGCATATGACTACTGGCAGGATCAACCAGGTAGCATTCCTCATTGACGCCGGCGTCGCATGAGCATGGCCGACCCAAAGGGCACGTCCAAGTCCAAGACGAGCACGGCCGTCATTCGTAAGGAGCATTCTTTGGGCAGATAGGAGCCAATGAAGACCCCATGCCCATTGCGTTTACCGAATCCGAGAGTCCGAGCATACTAGTCCTGGACCAAGCCATCGCAGGGCGAAGCAAGGACGACTTGGGACACAACTGCAGCTTTTGGTTCACCCCGCACGTCGAACGCGAGGGGCGAAAGGCAACCGATTGTGCTTGATAATGCCTTGGCATTAGGTATGCAACACAGAAAACCGACGCCAAACAAGCCTAATTTGCGCTTGTGCCATGACTGAGATGGCATGCGGGCTAGGACGTCGCTGCTCAAGCAGGGATCCA
>NW_017672217.1:27208-34708 GCF_001879085.1 Nicotiana attenuata | reverse complement strand
GCTCTTCTTGAGAAAGAGAGCCTAAGTCTCCAAAATTGACTCAACAAGGAATTGGGATGGACTCAAGAGATTTCATAGTCCCAATTAAAGGGTTAAACCTCGAGAGAGTAATTACCCGACTTGAACCCTAGTTGCTCGGGCAAATATGCATACCTAATTGGTCTTGAGAGAGTCAATTGGGCAAAACCACTCTTTCTACCTAGAGGTGTAGAGTGGGTAGTATCGAGCAACGGTTATAACATATTTCCCCAATCATGTCAATCATGTCAATCATGCCTTAGATGCAATTACCCGTCAATTAGCCACCTAGGTGAAGGTCACTACCCTAGTGCCTTTTAAACCATTAGATATAACTTGTAGCAATTTACTCTTAGTCTAATTTAGTTTCAATTTTAATTTGTAGTTTGATCATAGTAGAATATAAAGAAAAACCAAAAATGAATAGAAGACCAATTAAGAGCACATACGCAATCCTAAGCTAAATAGGTACTCGATTCCAATCCTAGCTCTCCGTGGATTCGATCCCGACCCACAAATTGGGTAAAAGCTATTGCGACCCTCTCTCGCTACTTTTTAGTGGAGCGGAGTTGGCAGCAATCACTTTTTGGCGCCGTTGCCGGGGAGCTAACGGTTTTGGCTATCTATTTAGTTAGTTTAGTGTGTTGTTCTTCTTTCCTTCTTTGTTACTAATTTGTTTGTGTGAATACTACAGGTACCAAATGGCTTTAAATGCTAATGACCGTCTTGGAAATTGTGCTTGCGGGGGAGTAGGTTGATGAAATTGGAGAGGATGAGGTGCCTCTTGTACCTCCCGGACCACGACGAGGCCGCCAGGCCAATGCTAATGATAATGTTCCAGACCCTCCTGCGCCACCTCCAAGAGCGGTTCCTCGGGTGCTACCGCACCAAGGATATGCAAGTGCTATTGTCCCACCCAGAATCCGGGCGGGCAATTTCCAGATAACTGATGTGAATTGACCTTACTTGAGCAACATGGGTATTTCACGGGCGCTGCGGATCAAAATGCCTACAAACATCTAAAAGGGTTTGTGGATACATGTTGGGGTAGCAAGCAGACGGAGGTGAGGAGGAGGTACAAGGGGATGAGGAGATAGCTGAAGGTCATGAGCCTCATGTGGGAGGCATTGCCCGAACTAGAAAGCCCGATGTTTGGGTGTATAGGTTTGTGAGCCAGGTGGCGTACCACAAGTTTAAGGAGTGGTAGCCGGTGAGAAAGTTGATACCGGAACAGAGTTTCATTAATAGAGATCTATTACCCCACAACCCCGACGTGCAGAGACAGTGTAGATGCCAACGAACACATGGTCAAGGAATTTTACTGCAATGTAGCCCACATCAAAATGGGCTCCAAAGTTACCAAGGTTCGTAATAAGACAGTGTTGTTCGAAGGGAAATGCCACAACGAATACTTGGGCTTCAATGAGGAGGATGAAATAATGTACATGGCGAAGTTGGAGATGGGCGAGGAGGTCCATCCATGGTTAGCTCAGTACCTGGCAATCCCAGGTACCGTTCCTGATTGGTTGACTGCTGGGGTCAAAATATTGTGGAGGACCTTAAACTTTGAGGCGAGGGGTTGGGAGACGTTTGTTTGCAGCCGGTTGGATCCTACTACACATGACCAGACCCTTCCTCTCCACCGGGCTGTATTGGTTGCTTCGATTATGGTGGGATACCCCCATAAATGTGGGGAATGTGATGTCCCGCATTATCTCGATAGTGGGAGTAGAGCATGACCGGAACTACCCTTTCCCTAGCACCCTCACTATGTACTTTCAGGACTTGAAGGTGGACAAGAGGCCATATGACATCAAGGTAAAGGCGGCAGCCCCGTTCTCCTGGTATAGCTTGAAGGGGAATGACAACCCCAAGGACAAGAACTACAAAGCCCCTACTTCTGCCCCAACTGGCCAGTCTGAAGAGCCAGTTGTGGTAGAGGTCCCTGCTGAGCCTACCTCCATTTCTGCTGATATGCCTCCCGGACCTTCCACATCTTCAGCCATTCCTCCTGGCCCTTCCACATCAGCAGGCCCGGAGATCCCATCTAGCCGGGCCCATCCCATCACTGCCCACCGGCTGAGCCAGGCCCTGCTAAGTATAAACAACTGGATGCAGACTGCCTCGTCCAAGTTGTCCACATTGACTACTACTGTAGCGGCTCAGTCAGCTCCCCCAGCCCCACAGGTACCCCAGTCAATCGAGGATGCGCTCAAAGAGATACTTGAGAACCAGAAGAAGATCCTCGGCACTCAGGCTGCGCTCACAAAGGCAGTGGATTCACATAGCAAGGCTCTCAAGGAGCTTGCTAAGGAGCATAGGAAGCTGCGGAAGACACGGGCCTCCAAGGAGTCCGTGAAGGAGCTGCGGGCAGATGTTGATAGACTGAAGGCAGACCAGCTGCCTTCGGCCTTGTTGCTTGATGATCCAGTCCCAGCAGCTCATCCACAGCCGGAGCAGACCCAGAGGCCTCCGAAGAGGAGGAGGATGATCCCGAGAGCAGATGATTCTATCATCCAGTTGGCGGGCCCACCGCAGACCTCCTCCAGTCAGCCACGGGATGTACCAGTTCCACAGCCTGTCAAGGTCCAGGCCCAGGTTCCAGTAGCTGAGAAGCAGACCACCGGGAACCAGTCTGAGGTTCCCGAGCACACAGAGGACCCAGGGACCACCCATGATCCTATGCAGACAGACACGACTTAGGGAGTCCTCTATATCCTTTTTCTATATCTTTTGGTGCTTATTTAGACTAGTTGGCATTGGGGACAATGCCAGCTTTCATTTGAGGGGGTGAGCCCTACATTTTGGATGATTGTATATATTGATACATTTTTATGCTTTATTGATTTTTCATCTTTGGTCTGTATATAATTTGATATTTAGTTACATTTATCGCATTTTCATCTTACTTTGGGTCTGTATATAAAGTTACATTTCATTGTATATATTCATCCCGTCTATTGTATATTCAAATCTCTTCTTGTACATATTTATTCTATTTTCCGCAAAAAAAATTTCGTTTTTAGCTTCTTATTTGTGATTCGTAGCTTTTTGTTTTTGAAATTTGCAATAAGCCTTTGGTTTTCTTAATGCCACGGTTCTTTCCAAAGGTGGAGTGTTGTGTGAACCGGGTGGCTCTTCCCAATGATAGATGGCGTGACAACCTCTTAAGGGTTTGAGTCCATTTTTCTTTCTGTTTTTAGTAGTTTGTAGTTAAGGGTACCTCAAGCAAAGCTTCACTTGGGCCTAGCACATTTGCCTTTGATCTTATGGTCAAAAACAAATTGTTGTGTTTAGGATGGTGAAAGTCGTGACCTTGAGACTCTTGTGTTGACCGATAATCATCAAGTGGTTTTTCGGGACCATTGTGTGCTCAAATCGTATCTAAGGTCGTTATGGGCCCCCGACTCTATGTCCTTAGCAATCCCTTAGCTTGTGTGGTGAGTAATTGAATTGCAAGTCCAAGTCCCGAGCCATTGGTCTAGAACTTGCCCTGAATGTTTGTTGAGGCGAAATCCTAAGTGAATTTTGACTTTAGACGTGATTATTGG
This sequence comes from Nicotiana attenuata, assembly GCF_001879085.1. NCBI lineage: Eukaryota > Viridiplantae > Streptophyta > Magnoliopsida > Solanales > Solanaceae > Nicotiana > Nicotiana attenuata. Next base: position 31,139 of record NW_017672217.1, on the reverse strand, counting down.
CTCTCCTTAATCCAAATGATAGATTGAACAATTCCATAGCCTACCAATGATAAGATCCCTAGTCAACCCTTTTGAGCCTTAGACCTTTTTCTTTCAAGAACTATGATACAAGCCTATACCCGTTCTAAAAAGATACCCTCTCTTGGCACCCAAATCTTTCCTTTAGCACATGGCAAAAGTATAAGTTTGGGGGGGGAGATGAGGATTGCAACAAAGTGGTAAAAAGGCACAAAAGTGAAGAAAAGGAAAGGCAATGAAAAAGAAAGAAAAGCAAAAAATACAAAAAGGTGAAAAAGACTACAAAGGGATTCAAGAAAAGAAAAGAAAGAAAGGTGTGGAAAGTTGAAAAAGGAGAAAAGGTTTGAAATGCATAAGAAAGAGTGACAATGTGTCTCTCTAACCCCTTAGAAAGAAGTGAAATGACTCAAAGAGTCAAGTGAATTGAGCCAAATGAATCAAAAGAAGTGCTTAAGGGAAGATGGAACCCACTTGAACAAAAACAAGACCTACCCTGAACCAAAAGCCTTCACAATGACTCCACAAAAGACCTATAGGTTCTTGAGTCGAATGAAGCTTACATTAGTAGATACTCACATAAGGGGCAAGCATATGGTACTTAGAGCCGGAGTTGTGACCTTTCCTTTAGAGAGATGAGTGAATTCCCATTAACCTCGTTTTGTGTGCCACTATTCTAAAGGTGAGGTTTGCTTAGGGAAAATTGAGGATGTATGAGTTTGGGTTCCACAATGACCAAAGTAATTGAAAGAGTTCTTTGATGTGTTGAGTCAACTCTTGATGCTCTTGTGTCGCACTTGATCCATGGTTGTTCAAAGAGTAAATATTGTTAATGACTCATGTGTGTCGAGGGCAATTGTTAGTCCCAATTGATGCCAGTTGAGGTTGCTTTAGGAAAGCTGAAAATTTCATGGATTTTTCCTTAAGGGGTGGGTCTTACTTTGTTTGCTTGAGGACAAGCAAAAGCTTATGTTTGGGGGAGTTGATAACTAGGGATTTTGACGCATTTTATACCCCTTTGTGCTTGCTTTGATTATAAATTCATACAAAATAGTCCCAAAAGGCTCATAAGTTGTGCTTGATTGCAGGTTTGATCAACAAAGTGACAAGATGTCAAAGATCGGCTCAAAAGGAGTGAAACCTGCACAAGTACCAAAGACAAGACAAAACTCAGGAGAAACAGGCCTAGTGCGGCCGCACTACACTTTGTCCGGTCCGCACTAGGGAGATTTAGAGAGTTGGATTTTCAGGCATCAAGGCAGTGCGGCCGCAGAAGGTTTTGTGTGGTCCGCACTGAAGGCACCGCGGTCGTACCACCATTATTTGCGGTCCGCAGGACCAAAGTTCAGAGAGATGCCAACTTCAGGAGATGAAGCCTGTGCGGTCCGCAGTCCATTCTGCGCGGACCGCATTAGAAGCCTCCGCGGTCGCAGTCCTGTGCGGTCCGCGGAGCCTGGATTCAGAGAGTCAAATTTCAAGTTCAAGAGCCTAGTGCGGCCGTACACCATTTTGTGCGGTCCGCACTGACCCCGCAGGGGCAATTTTGTCCACTTTTTCCTGCTTAGTATAAATAGAACATTTTTCCATTTTTAGGGTATCAAATATTATAATATTATAGCTGAGCTCGTGAGACGATATTTCTTAGCCATTTTGGGCACTTTTACTTAGTTTTAATCACTGAATCTTTGTATCTACTTTAGTAATTAATTAATATGTCTTACTCTTAATCTATTTCTCTGATTTTATCTTCAAGCATGAATAGCTAGACCCATTAGCTAGGGTTGTGGCTCAACTCTAGTGTGGGTAATTGATGGGTGTTGTGATTTAAGGTTAGATTGATTATGGGTGTTTGTTATTTGGGTCAATTTTATGGTTTAATTTATGAATTAGTGGTTGCAAACACTAGTTTGTGCTATGTTGACTTAGGCTCTTCTTGAGAAAGAGAGCCTAAGTCTCCAAAATTGACTCAACAAGGAATGGGATGGACTCAAGAGATTCATAGTCCCAATTAAAGGGTTAAACCTCGAGAGAGTAATTACCCGACTTGAACCCTAGTTGCTTGGGCAAATATGCATACCCAATTGGTCTCGAGAGAGTCAATTGGGCAAAACCACTCTTTCTACCGAGAGGTGTAGAGTGGGTAGTATTGAGCAACGGTTATAACATATTTCCCCAATCATGTCAATCATGCCTTAGATGCAATTACCCGTCAATTAGCCACCTAGGTGAAGGTCACTACCCTAGTGCCTTTTAAACCATTAGATACAATTTGTAGCAATTTATCTCTTAGCTTAATCTAGTTGCATTTTCAATTAGTAGTTTGATAAAAATAGAATTATAAAGAAAATCCAAAAATGAATAGAAGACCAATTAAGAGCATACACGCATTCCTCAACTAGATAGATACTCGACTCCAATCCTAGCTCTCTGTGGATTCGATCCTGACCCAAAATCGGGTAATAACTATTGCGACCCTCTCTTGCTACTTTTTAGTGGTGCGGAGTTGGCTGCGATCACTTTTTGGCGTCGTTGCCGGGGAGCTAACGGTTTTGGCTATCTATTTAGTTAGTTTTGTGTGTTGTTCTTCTTTCCTTCTTTGTTACTAATTTGTGTGTGTGATTACTACAGATACCCAATGGCTTTAAATGCTAATGATCCTCTTGGGAATGTGCTTGCGGGGAAGGAGGTAGATGAAATTGGAGAGGATGAGGTGCCTCTTGTACCTCCCGGACCACGACGAGGCCGCCAAGCCAATGCTAATGATAATATTCCAGACCCTCCTCCGCAACCTCCAAGAGTGGCTCCCAGAGTATTACCAAACCAAGGATATGCAAGTGCTATTGTCCCACCCAGAATCCGGGCGGGCAATTTTCAGATAACTAATGTGATGTTGACCTTACTTGAGCAGCGTGGGTATTTCACGGGCGCTGCAGATCAAAATGCCTACAAACATCTCAAAGGGTTCATGGATACATGTTGGGGTAGCAAGCAGACGAATGTATCCGAAGATGCTCTTAGGTTGAGACTTTTCCCGTTCTCACTTCGGGGAAAGGCATTGGATTGGCTAGAGAGACTCCCAACCATTCCATCACAATTTGGGATGAGTTGGCGGATAAGTTTATTGCAAAAAATTTCTCACCCGGGCACATGGCGGCACTTCGAGATGAGATATTGGCTTTCAAGCAAGAACCCACGGAACCCTTACATGAGATTTGGGAGCGGTTTAGAACAATGGTGAAAGAATGCCCAAACAACGATATGACCGGGGCGATGATTCAACAAACCTTCTATCGGGGCATCAATACTACAAATAAGTGCATAGTCAATCTATTGGCCGGGGGTAATATCATGAAGTTGTCTTATGATGAAGCTTGCGAGATTCTTGACGAGATGGCGGATACGTCTTCCGCATGGCAAAGTAGAGCCAATGTTCCCCAAGGTGATCCTACAGTTATTCATTTGCATAAGGAGTTACACGACCATGGGCAGACTACAGCGGAGTTGACAACTACTATGAATCAATTGGCTAAGGCACAACTGCAACAAGTTCAAAACCCTCGCCAAGTGAATGCTATGGAAAGTGTTAATTTGCTTACCAACAAGAAAAGGCAAAGAAGGCAACAAAATCAAGGGAATTTTGAGCAATTTGATGATGATTGTGATGGNAAAGGGTTAAACCTCGAGAGAGTAATTACCCGACTTGAACCCTAGTTGCTTGGGCAAATATGCATACCTAATTGGTCTTGAGAGTGTCAATTGGGCAAAACCACTCTTTCTACCGAGAGGTGTAGAGTGGGTAGTATCGAGCAACAGTTATAACATATTTCCCCAATCATGTCAATCATGCCTTAGATGCAATTACCCGTCAATTAGCCACCTAGGTGAAGGTCACTACCCTAGTGCCTTTTAAACCATT
>NW_017672217.1:3237-8707 GCF_001879085.1 Nicotiana attenuata | reverse complement strand
GTGCCATGGCCACGCCCTGCCATGTCCTGCGACGCCCTGACACGTGCCATGGCCATGTCCTGTGACGTCCTGACACGTCATGCGCCGTCCTGACTCGTGCCATGGAAATAACCTGCCATGTCCTTTTCTAGGTTTTTTTTCTGAGTGTTAAAACGATAGATTTTTCTTTTGCCAATGAATTGGATTCGCCCCGATTCGATCAATAATGGGATTCTTGGCTTTCCACATCCTGCGTCGTGCCATGGCCACGCCCTGCCATGTCCGACCTCGAGCCATTGACATAGGCCTCGGCAACACAAGCGACGCCCAAAAAAACCTCTACTTACGACATTGTATTGGCACATCGCCCTCGGCATAAGCCTCAGCGACACAAGCGACGCCCCGATAAACCTCTACTAGCGACATTGTATCAGCACAGTGCCCTTGGCATAGGCCTCGGCGACACAAGCGACGCCACGATAAACCTCTACTTGCGACATTGCGGTGACACAAGCGACGCGCCGATAAACCTCTACTTGCAACATTGTATCGGCACATCGCCCTTGGCATAGGCCTCGGCGACACAAGCGACGCCCCAATAAACCTCTACTTGCGATATTGCGGTGACACAAGAGACGCCTCGATAAACCTCTACTTGCGACATTGTATCGGCACATCGCCCTTAGCATAGGCCTCGGCGACGCAAGCGACGCCCCGATAAACCTCTACTTGCGACATTGCGGCGACACAAGCGACGCCCCGATAAATCTCTACTTGAAACATTGTATCGGCACATCGCCCTCGGCATAGGCCTCGGCGACGCCCCGATAAACCTCTACTTGCGACATTGTATTGGCACATCGCCCTCGGCATAGGCCTCGACGACGCAAGCGACGCCCCGATAAACCTCTACTTACGACATTTTGTTTAGCCTTTAAAGGTTTGCATATAAGGCAAAGAAAATAATCATTCAATCAATTAGGCATGACAGAGCCAATCAATAGGAAAAAATCATGGGATTGTATCCAAAAATAACTCGGAATTGAGGTCTAAATAAGGTAAGTGGTAAGTCTGATAGCCAATTAGAGTCAGAACACTAAAAATCCGGCAAGTAGCAAGCAATTAGTCACAGAAATAAGGTAACACTAGTAAATTAGTGACCAACCTGGGGTTGGTAAGTCAATCAGCCCACGAATTAAGCTTAGAAAGAACAATTACGACAAGTAGTACCAATTAGGCCAAAAATAAGGAAAGTAAATAAAATTACAGGAAGTAAACGCCTCTGTAAACGAAGCGAATTTCAAACCCTAGGCAGTTTAGGTACTCAGTAAATCACTCAAAATAGCGGGCAAATATTGGAGTGAACATTGAAATAATCAAACAAACTAAAAACTGGAACATAGTCATGCAAGAATCAGTAGAAAAGAGAATCAAACACATAGGAATTTTTTAGAAAAGTTTCGCAGAAACAGACGAAGTGAAACCCTAGTTCTTAGAGAACATTACGATCGATTAACAATAGGGAAAATAGAAAATCTTTAAGAAAAAATGGTGTAGGAACTCGAAATCTTTTCAGATCCAAAGAGATCTAAACAAGCAAATAATAAGGAAGCAAAACACTAATATGGAGGGATACTAAAATCGATAACAATAAAGAGAACAAGAGATTTTTTTTAAAAAAAAAAACTACTGGATCAACTCAAAATCACTCCAGATCTACAAAAGATCTGCACAGATTCATGTTGAAAAGATAAGGGTTTTGAGAAAAGGGGCGGGGTAAAAGAAAATCTAACCGCTACGACAAAACCAACGATACTCACAAACGTTGATGAACACGTTTTGCCCCCACTAATTTTTCATTAGAATTCCATGCAAATATAACTTCATCTCAAGTTTGGTTCATTATTCATTAACCAAGATATATATCAATCATTCATCAGTCGAAATAGACACCTGAATCATAATATGCATGATTCAATTCTTACATTCTCGGATAACCATATTTGTGAGACGTCAACTTTAATTACTAGCCATTAATTCGCTAAATTTAATTGCCTTACAAGAAAAATAAACACATATAGGTCAATAGAGTAGAGAAATAGTTTAATCCATAATAAATCTGTCGATTGATAGAAGTTTCAAACAAGTCGCTCAATTGTTCNCGTATTAGCTCTAGAATTACTACGGTTATCCGAGTAGTAGATACCATCAAACAAACTATAACTGATTTAATGAGCCATCCGCAGTATCACAGTCTGAATTTGTTCATACTTACACATGCATGGCTTAATCTTTGAGACAAGCATATAACTACAGGCAGGATCAACCAGGTAGCATTCCTCATTGGCGCCGGCGTCGCATGAGCATGGCCGACCAAAAGGGCACGGCCAAGTCCAAGATGAGCACGACCGTCATTCGTATGGAGCATTCTTTGGGCAGATAGGAGCCAATCAAGACCCCATGCCCATTGCGTTTACCGAATCCGAGAGTCAGAGCATATTAGTCGTGGACCTAGCCATCGCAGGGCGAAGCGAGGACGACCTGGGACACAACTGCAGCTTTTGGTTCACCCCGCACGTCGAACGCGAGGGGCGAAAGGCAACCGATTGTGCTTGATAATGCCTTGGCATTAGGTATGGAACACAAAAACCGACGCCAAACAAGCCTAATTTGCGCTTGTGCCATGACTGAGATGGCATGCGGGCTAGGACGTCGCTGCTCAAGCAAGGATCCAACCTAGCCACATAAGCCGAACACCACTCATGTGCCGCACGTACACTTGCCTCGTCGATGCATGCCAACAACAGCCCCAACACGCGACGCGCAGCCATGTGTTATTGCCGATGCCAACATTTCAAAGCCAAGACAAGCCCTGCAAAGCACGAAAAAGGGGGTTGGAGCGTAGAAACGTAGAATGCGCCACAAGTTAAAGGCACGAACACAGCCCACAACAACCGATGGCAATGAGCAATGTACTAAGCTTCGCCCCATGCGCATGGCACCTTCGGCGCTGGTTGCACGATGCTTTGCCGTTTCGCTGCCAAAAGCCATCAGCCGCTACGAGCGATGTCGCCACCGGATGTTGCCCGCAGCAACCGATGTCAATGGGCAACGTACTGAGCTTCGGCCCATGCGCACGACACCTTGCGGCGCTACTTGCACGACACTCCGCCGTTCGTTGCCAAAAGCCATCACCCGCCACGAGTGATGCCAGACACAACCCCCAACAACCGATGGCAATGGGCAACGTACTGAGTTTCGCCCCATGCGCATGGCACCTTGGCGCTAGTTGCACGACGCTTCGCCATTTTGTTTCCAAAAGCCATCAGCCACCACGAGCGATATCGCATCCCGATTTTGCCCGCAACATCCAATGGAAATCGACACATACTGAGCTTCGCCCCATGCGCATAGCACCTTGCGACGCTATATAGACGACGCTCCGCCTTTCGTTACCAAAGCCAATGTTTGCCACGAGCGATGCCAGACATAACCCCCAACAACCAATGGCAATGGGCAACGTACTGAGCTTCGCCCCATGCGCATGGCACCTTGCGGCACTAGTTGTACGACGCTTTGCCGTTTCGTTGCCGAAAGCCATCAGCCGCCACGAGCGATGTCGCCTCCCAATTTTGCTCGCAACATCCAATGGCAATCGACACGTACTGAGCTTCGCCCCATGCGCATAGCACCTTGCGGCATTACTTGCACGACGCTCCGCCGTTCGTTGCCAAAAGCCATCAGCCGCCACGAGTGATGCCAGACACAACCCCCAACAACCGATGGCAATGGGCAACGTACTGAGTTTCGCCCCATGCGCATGGCACCTTGGCGCTAGTTGCACGACGCTTCGCCATTTTGTTTCCAAAAGCCATCAGCCACCACGAGCGATATCGCATCCCGATTTTGCCCGCAACATCCAATGGAAATCGACACATACTGAGCTTCGCCCCATGCGCATAGCACCTTGCGACGCTATATAGACGACGCTCCGCCTTTCGTTACCAAAGCCAATGTTTGCCACGAGCGATGCCAGACATAACCCCCAACAACCAATGGCAATGGGCAACGTACTGAGCTTCGCCCCATGCGCATGGCACCTTGCGGCACTAGTTGTACGACGCTTTGCCGTTTCGTTGCCGAAAGCCATCAGCCGCCACGAGCGATGTCGCCTCCCAATTTTGCTCGCAACATCCAATGGCAATCGACACGTACTGAGCTTCGCCCCATGCGCATAGCACCTTGCGGCGCTACTTGCACGATGCTCCGCCTTTCGTTGCCAAAAACCAATGCTTGCCACAAGCGGTGTCGCCACCAGGCATACTACGAGCTCACACGAGTACTTGCCGGTGCGGTTTGCGAACATCGGGGATGTAGCACGGACTAGCCGTAGATTCCCCCAATGCCCACGCCCCATGCCAGCGTCCCCCATGCATGCCCGCCTCTGCCTGGCAGCAAGCACCTGAGGTGCCTTTCAACACCTCTACGTCCTGAGTCGTGCCATAGCCATGTCCTGCGACGTCCTGGCACGTGCCATGGCCATGTCCTGCGACGTCTTGACACGTGCTATGGCCACGTCCTGCCATGTCCTGCGACGTCCTAACATGTACTGAGTCGTGCCATGGCCACGTCCTGACACGTGCCATGGCCATGTCCTGCGACGTCCTGACACGTGCCATGGCCACCCCCTGCCATGTCCTGCGACGTCCTGGCTCATCCTGAGTCGTGCCATGGCCACGCCCTGCCTTGTCCTGCGACGTCCTGACACGTCCTGAGTCGTGCCATGGCTATGTCCTGCCACGTCCTGCGACATCCTGACACATGCCATGGCCATGTCCTGCAACGTCCTAACACGTGCCATGGCCACGCCCTGCCATGTCCTACGACGTCCTGACACGTGCCATGGCCACGCCTTCCATGTCCTGCAACATCCTGGCTCATCCTGAGTCGTGCCATGGCCACGCCCTGCCGTGTCCTGCGACATCCTGACTTGCCCTGCAAAGCCCTGACACGTGCCATGGCTATATCTTGCGACGTCCTGACTTGTCCTGCGACGCCCTGACACGTGCCATGGCTATGTCCTGCGACGCCCTGAAACGTGCCATGGCCATGTACTGCGACGTCCTGACACGTGCCATGGCCAAGCTCTTCCATATCCTGCCGCGTCTTGCGACGTCCTGCGTCGTGCCATGGCCACGTCCTGTCATGTCCTACGACGTCCTGACACGTGCATGGTCACGCCCTGCCATGTCCTGCGACATCCTAACTCGTGCCATGGCCATGTCCTGCCACGTCCTTCGTCGTGCCATGGCCACGCCCTGCCATGTCCTGCGACGCCCTGACACGTGCCATGGCCATGTCCTGTGACGTCCTGACACGTCATGCGCCGTCCTGACTCGTGCCATGGAAATAACCTGCCATGTCCTTTTCAGGTTTTTTTCTTCGAGTGTTAAACGATAGATTTTCTTTTGTCCAATGAATTGGATTCGCC
>NW_017672217.1:0-2255 GCF_001879085.1 Nicotiana attenuata | reverse complement strand
ATTACCGTCGATTTGTTGAGGGATTCTCATCTATTGTAGTACTTATGACCAGGCTGACCCAGAAGGGTGCTCTATTTAGGTGGACAGAAGAGTGTGAGAAGAACTTTCAAAAGCTCAAGAAAGCTTTTACTACAGCCCCAGTATTGGTATAGCCTATAGGTTCGGGGTTTTATACTGTTTATTATGATGCGTCACAGATTGTTCTGGGTGTGGTGTTGATGTAGGACCGTAAGGTGATTGCCTACGCGTCTAGGCAGCTGAAGGTGTATGAAAAGAGCTCATGGAGATTTATGTTTTCTTGCTCCATAATTGGTTGTATTACTGCTAATGGTAGAGCGTGTACTGATATTTGTAGGGAATGAGATCAAGGTTTGCATGGCAATCACGTGGAATTAGAAAATGAAAAAGAAATAAAGAAAAAAATAAAAAGAAAAAAAAATAAAGAAAGAGTCAAATTAGAGTGTGAAATAAGTTATGGTAAAGATAACAATAATACGATTTGGACAAAAATAAATGAATAAAAAAGAAAAAAGAAAAAAAAAGAAGAAAACGAGATAAAAGAAAAGGAAAAAAAGAAAGAAAAAAACAAAAGAAGCATAAACTTAGAATCTTCTTTTATTAATACTCATTGCATGTTAATGGTTAGACTTAGAATATGCCCTTTATTTGTGCTAAAATTTTCAATATCCTGGGCTTGCATTTCGTGGCCCACTTTTTAAAGTCCTTTAACGTTATATGGCCTTTGTAAATCTATTTGAAATCCAATCCTATGATATACGTCATGTATTGTTAATGTCATTAGCCAATTCAAATGCCTTGATTATTTCTATGTAACATCCCTTATATGAATCAATTTAAGCTGGACAACCTTTGTTTTCGCTTTCAAAAATGGCTGAAAACAGGACTGGCCCAGTACTTGAGCACGAAACTGGGCCAGATTTCAGCTTGGCCCAAATCTTGATTTTTAAGCTAACGAACTTAGTCTTAGAAGACCTTGAACAAACATATATTTTGTAGTCCGAAATACCTCTTCCATTCTTACGTAGATATTGCAAATAACTTAGGAAAACCAATAATCATGAACATTTTAGTTTGCTTTAAATTGAATACACCCCTTCTAAAATAAAATTGAGGTGTGCCATATACAAGTAAAAAATCCGTAACTTATGGCCCTCATATGAGGTATTAATTTAGTATAGTGAAATACCCTTTTTAAACACTCGTAGTTTGCTTTTAGGCGTGTTCATAATAAAATTATCATAGCTGAGGGTACGGTTCCCGTGACGTAGTTGTGGTACCTAATTCGGGGGTGTATTTCATGTAACCCGATCATAACAACTTCAAATTTTTAATAAAATAAACATGTCGTGAATCGCGGGTGCATTTCATGTAGCGTGACTCGCGTTGTGTAGGCCTGCTTATCGGGCGGATTGGGCGGTTATTTACTCTTAACGGTTTGGCTTATCGGTTATCAGCTTCTAAATGTATTAATTCGCTAGCCACCCGATAAGATATCGGGCGGACTGGTATCGGTTTAGCTCTTATCGGACGATTATCGGACGATTTATCGGCCTAATTCAATCAAAATAAAATAAAATTTAGTCTCTATATGTTTAAATAGGTGGTCGACGTACTAAGAGGTACGAAGCAGAAGAGACACCGTGATGGGTAAATCATCTGTCTAGAATCTTATTTATGTTTATGCACATTGGCCTTAGTCCATGTGAAAAGGACACCATTAGAAACAAATGCCAAGCTGACAGTTCCAGAACTGGACAAGCTATTGGGCCAGAGTAGCAACGTAGATAGCAGCAAACCCAGTATTTCACGAAAGAACAAAGCATATAGAGATCGACTATCATTTCATTAGACAAAAGATACAGGAGGGACTGGTGAAAACTCAATATATCCCTTCAGGAGAGCAACTAGCAGATATTCTAACAAAGGGATTAGGAAGACCACAACATGAGTATCTAGTTGGCAAGCTGGGAGTGCTCAATATTTTTGCACCTACCGGCTTGAGGGGGAGTGATGAAATGGGGATTACATAGACATAGTAGAGTCAATTTATTTGTTATTACATTTAGTTAGATAGAGTATGTATTTAGACACGTGTAAATTGATGAGTTAGTTAGAGGATGATGTGTATATAGGGTGTTGGTTAGTCAATGTAACTGTACACTTTCTCATTCTTCTGAAATGAAGTGAAACTTCTCTCTACCTCTCTAATCTCTTTTCAATCCAACAGCAATTGC
>NW_017672216.1:160021-209081 GCF_001879085.1 Nicotiana attenuata | reverse complement strand
GTGCAGTAGAGGGATATAAGGGATGCCAAGGCAAGCTGGTGGTCATGCCCAGCAACATAAAATGCTGGCACACCCCTGACCAGCCCACTAGCCAAACATTAGAGAGTTAGGACCTATTGAAGGTCAGGTTCAACTCTGGACAGCAATTTGGATGCTGCCAGGCCAAACCTTAACTCAAACACACATAAGGGAATAGGGATGGGAAATTGAAAGAGCTTAGGACCCAAAAGGTCCAGTTTACATCCATGGATAATAACTTTGTATATTGCCATGTCTTCTAAACTATAGCTCAACACATAGAGGGGACATGGGGAATGAGATTCATTCCAAGACATAAGCATTACACAAAGGTTAAATTCTACAGGCAGTAAAGTAAGCATGGACAGGAGAATTGGTAAGTAAACACATTAGAGTTGATGTTGGAATTAAAACTAGGACATACCAGTTTCAGAAAGAGACAAGCAAAAGAAAGCAGAAGTCTTCAAGCAAAGCCAATCAGAGAAAAATACTTTATGCTTGTGAGTTCAGAGAACTCGAGTGTTTGTGAAAATTCTAAGTGTATTTGAGAGTATTCGGTGGAAGTGATCAGAATTGATCGTGTGTTTGAAAGTGTAGAAGGGCATCCCATTTTATAGTGTAGAGAAACAAGTAAAAAAGGTAAGAAAACCTTTTAAAAATCAGTCACAAATATTCTCCCTTCAGTCAAGGGATTTAATTTCAAATGGGAGAATGTCATTAAGGAAAGGGAATTTCAGTAAAATCTTTCACAGCAGCATAAGAGGGGAAAATACATAAGGTTTATTTAAGGAAAGAATTCAGCGGTACTTGATTTGTAGAGAAAAGGAAAGGGAATCAATCAGACAACTAATAAAAATCAAAGTAAACAGGTTTAATTGGAAGGGCTCAAACAAAGAAAATCAGTGGCAATCAGTCGAGACCCCATCAAAGGAGTCCAAGATCAATCAAGTAGCTGTCAAAACCTTTTTGAAAGAAGAGCTCTTATATATAAAACTCACAGTCATAATCAAGAAGAGAAAGTCAAATTATTTAGAATAGAGTTCAATCGAGGAGAAGTTCAGAATCATAAGCAAAGAGATATATGTTCAATTTGCAGACTCTTAGTGAGTCTGAGAGTTTAGGGTTCCCAAGTGGAGCCTTAACTCGAACACAAAAATCTACATCGTCAAAGGAAACCCCAAAACCCTAGGGTTTCAAAATTGAATCAGACATGAAGTGGGAAAGCAGGTTGTTTATTTTCCAGAGTCTCAACAAAACAGTCATGACAACATGCTTGAACAACAAAGGAAAGAAAAAAAAATCATGAAGAACATATTCGAGAAACTCAGAACCTAAACGAGTTCAGAAAGAAAGAGACAGTGCAAACTTGAACACAAGCAGATGAAGCATGTAGGAACATGAGCATAGTCAAAAAATAACTTTAATGGTAGGCACATATAGCAGAAGAGTAATGAAACATAGGAGAAATTAACAGGAGAAAAGTAAAGGGTAAAAGACCATATATGCATAAAAATAAAGGAAATCATACGAGCAAGGTATAAACAAACACACATAAAGCACAGAAGAAAAGGATCAGAAAGATTTTTCAAAAATCCTTGCGGAAACCCTAAAAATCGGAGAGAAACGATTTTGACAAAACTTTTGGGGAAAACACTCAAAACGTCGAGAAAAGCATAGACATAGTACAGATCTAAACAAATAATGGTGAAAGAACCTCGAATGGCTTAGGGTTTCAGAGAAACCCTAGAAACGAGAAAGGCTTGGAAGAACAAGATCAGATCCTGAGTCGAAACGGTCAGGAATCAAGCTTCCAGTGCTTGAACATACCGGAGCGTGGCCGGAGAACCCTGGATCTACAGATCTGAGACAAATCTCAGAGAGGACCATCAAGGTCAAGCTTCCAAACTTCAAATAGCTCAGGCTTAGGGGTGAGAGAGGGTGAGTACAGGCCATCCATGGCAGGAGATGCCATGGATTCCGGTGGAAACGAGGTGAGATAAGGTGGGAGGTGATTAGGATTTTGGAGAGGCTAGAGAGGGTTTGAGGGAGACGAAGGGAGTTAGAGGCGGTGTCTCTATGCAAATGAGGTAGGTTTAGAGGGGTTAGGTGATTAAAAAAGGAAAGGAAGGATATCAGCCGTTGATCAAAATGATCAACGGCTTGGATTTTAAAAGAAAACCGGGCGGGTTTGAGAACGGGTCGTGGGTTGGGTATTTTAGGAATTGGGTCATTTAATTTGGGGGCGGAATTGGGCCAGATTAAGGCTACAATTGAAAGGGGGGGAAGGGCTGTTATTGAAATAGAAATAGGCTAAGTGTTAAATAGCCAATTTTCCCTTTTTTATTTTATAAAAAGTAATAATAATGATTTCAAAAGCAAATTAAAAGTACTGGGCCAAAAAATACTATATAAATATTAGTTTAAAAATACTGAAAATAATTTTTGTAGTTATAAAATGCTATTAACCGTAAAATAGGCTATAATTGCAATTTCACGCAATTTAACTTTAAAAATACCAAATAAATTTGTAAAAATGTACAAAAATCACCTTATTTATATTTTGGTGTAAATATTAGAATAAAATGAATTATTCACAAAATGATAATTTTTTGCGAATAATTATTGAATTTTGTAGTATTAAAATAGGCAATAAATTGGTTTAAAAATCATTTAAATTTTGGAAAAGTACCAAAACTTGGGTATGCTCATATATGCATATATATGTTATTTTGAAAGTATTTTGAGTATAAAAACCTCTAGGGAAAAATTGGGTATCAACACAATCGAGTCAACACATCCCTCAACAATACAACTCGGAGTCAACCAAGCCGACTCGATGTAGAACACACCTCCATATTGGCCTACTAATGAACTCCTTATCAAGGAGTTCCTGAAGCTGCTCCTTCAACTCCTTTAACTCCGTCGGTCCCATACGATACGGTGCCCGGCACCAAATCAATAACGAAATCAACAACCCTGTCCGGTGACATGCCCGGAAGCAAGAAACACAGCCTGAAAAGTCCCTCACCACCGGATCTGAATCAATGGTGGGAGTCTCTACACTGACATCCATCATAAAGGCCCAATAAGAAAAAGGAAACCCTTCCCAGCCATCCGCTGGGTCTTCAAAAATGAATCACCCTACTGTTAAACATGACCCGTCGAACCTTGCCACTCAATTCGTGGCATTCCCGGCATAGCCGACGGCGCCATCTTAGCGTAACAGCCCAGAATAGCACAACACTGAGACAAGCAGTCTATACCTAATATCACATCCAAAATCTAACATACCAAGCGACAAAGGATCCACTCGGGTCTCCAAACCTCCAATAGTTACCACACCAGACCGATATACGTGGTCCACAACCACGACCTAACCTGTTTATCAGAACTCCCAGTCTCCAAATCCACACAGCACGCGAATCACCATACACGATCCCAACTCCACCGTTCGAATATACAGCACACCTCTAATACCCAATCATCCTATGAGAGTTACTCCTATAATTCTTCTGTGCCACCAAGCAACTCGAATATCAGCAGTCGATCCAACAAGAGAGTGCCGCAATAATAATGAAGTATCCTCAACTCAAACACATCGCCCTTTCTAAAATGTATACCCTCATCAAGCCACACCAATCAGTGATCTCATTTATCTAGTCATCTGAAATTGTCCATGCTACCTAAGAATTTGTGACCTTCCTTTCAAAACTGAACCGTGACCTTACACATGCAAATCTCAATTCTACCCAACATACCGCATATACCATACCACCCTAGGATAAACATGAGAACTTCTTACCCCTTCCGAGCCACAAGCAGCTACGTACTCAACTAGCCAAGAACTTTCCATTGATCCCATCTAGAAGAAAATCACTACACATCCCACACTCCTCACGATCATAGCAAATATACATCTCTAACCGTGGTAGAAAACATCAAGAACTCTCCGAATTCCATTTGCACAAAACTAAACCGTTAGGACTGAATCCTTCTAACTCAACCAAGCTACGCAGGCCACTAAAACCCAAGAGCATTGCCGCGAAACACCTATAGAAACTCATTACACCGTAAGCACCCAAATAACTAATCATATCCCTACCATGCCGATCCAGCCTACTACCAAGCTATCCCATCTATCCAAGTTTCCTTCTGATTTACCTTCAACTTGATACTCCTTGCTATAACACCACAATTCCTCAACCCAGACTCACCACACGAGACCCAAGCATAAAACCACACCGTCTAAGGCTCATAAGCCGCTGAATACTCTCTTAACTATTCCCAACAGCACCACATTTAAAATACCTATTCTAAAGGGACTTCCTGAGAATCCAAAGCCATTACCCTTACCTTCCTGATACTGATATATGGAATCCCATAATGATATAGAAATACTACTAGTCTTGACACCTTCCAGTGCAACCTCAATTTCGAGCTAATTGTACAACTTGAAAATCTCCAATTATTACTTGTAAAATCCTGAACCCACTAGAGCCATTCTCAAGAGTTATCCACTCTACTCAAACCGCAATTAGACCGATAAACGGACCGGACGACCTGTGCTCCAGTAGCACTCCAACACCGCAGAGCGTAACCTCACCTTAATGCAACCAAGCAACTTCCTGTTCTATGCTCCGTACATCCCTTACCAATAACAATTCAAGTCATTTCATGATTCTCATACACCCATAAAGCATAACATAACCTTTATTAAAATTTCCTTTACTTGAACCATCCTTGGCCTCAACCTCCGTAAGCTATATTGGTTCACCAGTACGCCTCAAACTGGAACCAACATAGCACATAAGCGTGCAACCAACTAATCAATAGCAGACTCCCCCACTTGGCTATCCATAGATCAAAACACACAATAACTTATAATGCGTATACTCTACTACTGCCATAATACCATAGTGAGATTAAACTCAATCCTTCATAAGCTCGTGCAACACAGACCATCTAAGACTTCAAATCTTCTGCAAATCTCGCGTTCACCCTTGTAGCAGTTAAGCCCACTCTTTTAAGCGATCCAAATTCAAACATATATTTCACTGGTACAAGAGGTCTTCCAACAAACATCAAAAGGATCACACAAACTTCAGAACACTCCGCAGAAGATAACCCACTTGCTTTGCCTCAAACTAACATCTCTTATACCCTTCCACCATCATAAACATTACGCAGTCACTTAATCTTCCTGAGTCTAAACTCATATCACAACGTGAAAACTACTTCGCTTCCCAACGAGGCAACATGAAAAGATCTTTCATCACACCCACAACTCGGGGCTATACATCAAATCACGATGGAAATCAAACACCAAATAGTTCTTGCTTCCCCAAAGCTGACCTTTCTCGTCTCATTCAGTTCATATGAACACATCTCACAGTCACATCACACTCATCGCATAACTATCCACTCATCACTTCCCTTAATAGGGACACAATCGAACATACAGATCCAGAAACACGCGCTCGCGCAATCAACAGCTCAGGGCTCAAGCTATAGGCAAAATTTCGGCCTCAAGTCTTCCAGACTGGCCCATCATCATTGCACAGAAAACACATCTTGCCCCTCGATAAGGGGATTACAAGCCGTCAATGCACCACTGATACCGAGCGCTCATGCGTGCATACGAATGCGTGGAAGGAATTCAAAGAGTTACATTTCAAGCTGAATCAAGGACGCACGATAAGAATCCCAAGAATGTGAAGTTTTTCCTAAAGGTTCTGCAGCCTCCCGAGGATAAATACAGACGTCTCCGTACCGATCCGCGAGACTCTACTAAACCTGCTCATGACTCGTGAGACCTATGTAACCTAGGCTCTGATACCAACTTGTCATGCCCCTAAAACCGACCCTGTCGTGATGGCGCCTATCGTGAAACTAGGCCAGCCGACACAACTCCCGAATTACCCATTTAATCAATAACAATCACTTTTAAGCCTTTAATTACACAGATATATATATATATATATATATATATATATTGTAATGTAAGTCTAAATGAATAGTGCGGAATAAATACACAAGCCCGATATCGGGGTGTCACAAGTCACGAGCATCTACTAAGGTCTGAATACAACTAAGAGTCTAAAAATGTACTAAATACAGTCTAAGGAAGACAAGAGAGAGAAAACCAGTGCTGCGAACGCCGGGCAGCTACCTTGCTAACTCCGATGACTCTGCCACTGAGCAATCAACACCCGCTACCGGGTTCAAAATAATACCTGAATCTGCACACAAGGTGCAGGGAGTAATGTGAGTACGCCAACTCTGTAAGTAATAAAAGTAAATGAAAGCCGAGCAATAAGAAAACATGTAAGCCACGTCATAATGCTATAGCAAATGCAATACATTTCCAAAACAGTACAGAAATCATTTACTTCGTAAATCATGCTCAATTTCAGTAAAAACATTTTTAAAACAACTTTCAATAGTTTCAAACGAGTGATAAAAATAGTGAGTAAAAATGATAGAAACGTAAACAGCCCATCGAGCAAAACATGTACCACAAACTGCCCCTCGGGCATAATATCAACAGAACCAGCCCCTCAGGCTACCTCACAATCACTCGTAATAAGCCCCTCGGGCATAACATGAATCAAGAACCGCCCCTCGGGAAACATAGATCAAGAACAGCCCCTCGGGCTTTACTATGAAACAACAACAGCCCCTCGGGCTACAATACATCACACACACTGGGTAGCCGCACTCACTGGGGGTGTATAGACTCCGGGAGGGGCCACTTACGGCCCAAGCGCAATATCAAGCCATCTCGTGGCATAATCAAACGGGCTCTCAGATTCATATCAATCATAAGCCACCTCGTGGCATAATAAATCAAGCCCTTGGCCTCTCATATATCACAATTCAGTACCACATGCTGCGGCGCGCAGCCCGATCCCATAGTATCCTCACAACACAGGCCCTTGGCCTCACTCAGTCAGATCTCACTCAAGCCCCTCGGGCTGACAGTAACAAGTACTCGGCTCAAAATCATTTATGAAATCAAAAGGAGTGAATAAAGCCGAGTTATGAAAACAGTAAGAACATAGCATGACTGAATGTAAACATTAAGCCAAAACAGTTAGGTAAAACAATAGTAAAAGCCCCTAAGGGTCCAAAGAATCGGCACAAGGCCCAGACACGACATTTAGCCCCAAACACAATAATATTTTCCAAAATATAACAATGTCAAATAGTTTTCAAGTAAAATACGCGACTTAATAGTCGTACGGGATGGACCAAGTCACAATCCCCCAACGGTGCACGACCCCACGCTCTTCATCTAGCGTGTGCGTCACCTCAAGTAGCACAACGATGTGAAATCTAGGGTTTCATACCCTTAGAACAGTATTTACAATCATTACTTACCTCAATCCGGTCCAAACTCAAGCCCACGATGCCTTTGCCTCTCGAATTGGCCTCCGAATGCTCCAAATCTATCCAAAAACAGGTTTATACCATCAAAATATTCTAAGGGAACAAAGCCCAATCGAAAATATCCAATTTATACCAAAAATCCCGAAATTGGCCAAACCCAGCCCTCGGGCCCACGTCTCAGAATCCAATAAAAATCACACCAATAGGATCCTTATCCTCTCACGAGTTCGTAAATACCAAGAACATCAAAACCGGACCTCAAATGGCCCCTCAAATCCTCTATTTACACTCTCAAAATTCAAGCCTTAATTCCCCAATTTTAGGCTTTAAATTCCACATATATCATGTTTAAATAAGTAAGAATCAACATAGGATCGAGTATTAAGCCCGAAATTCTTACCTCCAAGAAGTTCTCTTTGAGTCCCTCTTCAATCTCCCTCAATAAGCTCCAAAACCGAGTAAAAAATGGTGAACTTAGGCCAAAAGTCGCGAAAATGGCCTTTTAAACATTCTGCCCAGCGATTTCACTTCCTTCTTCGCGAACGCGGCCAAAGCCTCGCGTTCGCGAAGCACAAAATCTGTTGACCAAAAATCCTCTTACGCGAATGCGACCTCCAGCGCGAATGAGAAGCTTTAGCTTCCTAGATTTCCAGCCTCACTACCCATCCCTTCGCGAACGCGAAGGCCAAAGTTCTGCAACACACACAACAGAAAATCTGCAACTTCTCCAAACAAGATTTGATCCGTTTAACCACCCGAAACTCACCTGAGGCCCTCGGGACCTCAACCAAATATGCCAAAATATCCCATATCATCATTCAAACTTGTTCCAACCTTCGGAACGCTCAAAACAACATCAAAACACCAAGATCACATCGGATTCAAGCCTAGGAATTCCAAAAACTTCCAAATTCCGCTTTGGATCAAAAAGTCTATCAAACCTCGTCCGAATGACCTGAAATTTTGCACACCGTCACAAAATGACACAACGGACCTACTCCAAGTTCCGGAATTCCATTCTGACCCCTATGTCAAAATCTCACCTATCAACCGGAAATCGCCAAAATTCCAATTTCGCCAATTCAAGCCTAAATCTACTCCAGACCTCCAAAACACATTACGATCACGCTCCTAAGTCCCAAATCATCTAACGGAGCTAAACAAATCATAAAAATTCCAATCCGATATCATATACCAACAAGTCAAAACTGGGTCAAATCTTTCAAACTTTAAGCTTCTAGCTGAGAATCATCCTTCCATATCTATTCCGATTAACCTGAAATCCAAAACCAACGATTTACATAAGTCACAATACATAATACGAGGCTATTCATTCCCGAGAACTGGCGAGTGGAGTGCAAAAGCTCAAAACGACCGGTCGGATCGTTACAGCTATACCTTAACAGCCAGGTATACCATTAAGGTATAGCGCATGTATTTACATGCGCTATGCTTACAATTTGCTGACCCATAATAATTGGTAAGTATAACACATTTATTATATGCCCTATATGTACATCGCATATATCACATGCGTTATACTTACCAATTGCCATCCCTTCACACTGGATATTTGTATACTTAAGGATGAACATTCGTCCTTCAAAAAATCATTCTGAAAAAATCAGTCATCAACATCCTTTTTATCGCTTCATATTCATCAGTATTTTTTGAATTTTGCTACAATGCCTGATGAGCAAAAAGTTAGGGTTGTATTATATCGGGGTGGTGAGGTTGTGGTAGAGAATAACTCGGTACACTATAGTTGTTCTCCACAGAGTATTGTTAAGTTGCCACTCACATTGGAGTACGTCAATTTGGTATCTTTAATATGTAAAAGAATGAGTGTGAGTAAACGTTCGGTTAATATTAAGGTAACCGGAAGATATCCCTATTTGCTTACTACGTAAGGGGTTGCTTTTTATGTCGAGTTTAGCATCCAAGATGATGAAACTCTGCCCGACAAGAATATATTAACTTTATCTCTTAACTTACAATTCATAATTTGTAGACAGCCCATGATGCACATTATCGAGTTGTTGATGACTTGCGGATGGACCATCATGATCCAAACCTCCAAAATTAGGTATATTCCAACTGTTGGTTGGTTCATAACTTGTAAAATTCCTGGTAACCACCCCTATGAAAGATATAATAGTTTGTACAAATATGATATGAAAGAATTATACTATAACAAGAAAAATTAAAATTTACTACTCGACGTGTGAATTATGTATACTTGGGGACCATCCATGCTGCTACATTTGGGAGAAATTATGTCCTTGCTCCTCATTAGCCCGTGGAGATAAGTTTAGTTCTGGACACTCTTTTATGCAGAACCTGTTCAAATAAAACAGTTCCAAAAACACCACCAGATGATTGGGTGTTATCCATATTTTGCGGAACACTAATATTATTGACGTCTTCAGACTTGACGTACATTTCCAATATTGTTAATACAAGAACATCTCAGTGTTCCTCCGGAGTCCTCAAAAAATCTTGCCCAAATCTCACATGTCGTGATGGCGCCGATCATAATACTTGGCAAGCCGACAATCACAATAAAATCACTCATCTTTAAATTTGGAAAACATAGTAACATAATTTCAAGAGAAAAAATATCATAAATACTTATAAGAAAATACCGCGACTCAATATAATATTCCTCAAAATTTGGGTGTCACTGAGTACATGAGAATCTATACAATAACATGGTCTGACTGCTGAAACACTGTCTACGAAGGTAGAACAGTATAAATAAAACTAAAAGATAAAGGAGGAGAGTCAAGGTCTGTGGACGCCAAGGCAGCTACCTCGATAGTCTTTGAACTGAATAAGCTCCAACACTAGCAACCTACGTGCCCGGAAGTACCTGGATCTGCACACGAAGTGTAGAGTATAGTATGAGTACAACCGAAATGTACTCAATAAGTAACAAGACTAACCTTGAGCTGAAAGTAGTGAAGAGCTCAACCAATACAGTCCAAATACAGAATTTAACGGAACAAAAATGACAGGAAATATATTAATAATATCTCAGAAAAATCTCATAATCTGTTGGCACACAGTACAGGGATGTAGACATGCTTCTAGGTTTAACAGTTAAGCTCAATACAGATAAAATATGCCAAGTATGACTGATATGAGGAATATTACATCTCTATATCTACATGTCAATGTGCATGTCACATGTGATGCAACATAATGAAAATCTCATGTACTCGCATTTTCAAAGGACTCAATCCGACTGCCTCAATTCTCGCTCATCACACTCAGTCACTCAGCACTGTACGATACCTGCGCTCACTGCTAGTATGTCAAACTACGGAGGGGCGGATCCCGCCCAAGCGCTAATAAAACCTGCTGCGGCGCGCAGCCCGATCCCATCATGAATCAATAAATACTTGCTACGACGTGCAACCCAATCCCATCAATATCACTCACAAACAGGCCCTCGGCCTCACTCAGTTGTCAATCACTCCAGTCTCTCGGGCTCATAACATTTATGCCAAGCAGCCCAAATCAAAGATACATGATGTGACAATAAATGATAAAAGAGGCCGAGATATGATATGCAATGATGAATACAACTGAGTACATAACTACAAATTAAGCAAATAACTCAACAACAAAAGAACGACCACTATGGGTCCGAATAGTACCAGCACATAGTCTAAACATGATTTCTAACATAAATCATAGCTCAAATTCTCTAACACATAGAGTACAGTAATAACATTCGCATAAGATGACTACATAGTTCCACGAAACCGACTGAGTCACAATTTCTACGGTGTATGCTGTCGCGCCCCTTTTTTCCTCGCGGAGTCAGGGTTTCGACATCTCTTTTGGGACAATTCATTTCCTTTTGGGAATTAGGCATTTGAATTTTGAAGAGTCTCCACCTAACGGATTTAAGGTGCGTTAGGGCACCTAAAACAAATAACTCATTAACCGGTTTGCATTACCAGAGATTGGGTAAGGGCTCGAAATAACCTTGAGGGGAAGGTGTTAGGCACCCCTCGAGGTCCACATCGGTGGGTCCCGGCCGAACTCAAATTGGGTGAATTAGTCTTAAACAAACAAAGTAATTTAGATAAACAGACATTTTGTTTAAAAATAAGGGGTAAAGGAGGTCCTATATTTTTTAGCCTATAGGATCACTTATGTGCAATGCTCGGTAATCGTCCCCAAGTTGGGGTGCTATATATAGCATTAGCGCACAGGTCATCATATCCTTTACTACCCAATTACCCTCCCCTTAGTTATTACCTAAAGCGTTCTAGCAACATCAAGTACATATTCTATGCGTGCACTACCCGTCCCTTTACTTATGGTCTTGGAGGTGTTTAGGACTTCTAATTAAGGTGGATCTAGACTCTCCTATAGCACTTAAAAGGAGAAAATCTAAGCGACAAGCAAAACAAATAGGACATGATAGATAAAGGAACAGTTAAAGGCTCACATTTACCTCCACAAATAAGCAGGCAATTGCACGTCTCAAACAGCAGTATCTCAGACACTTTAAAAAAAGGTCCTATAGCAGGATATCTAGGTGAGCACAAAGCAGAACATATGCAGTGTTTTATTAAAACGGGGCAGCAAATACCTAATCAGTTTGCCTACTGATTTTATTACTTCTTGAATCTGGGCAGTTTCAAGCAACAGGAAAATAACAGTTTTGAACCCAGAACTCAAGCAACCTACAAGATTGCCTAAATGATAAACGGACACGGTTTTACAGACCAGGTGTCTAAGCTGTGAACTGATTGCTGATTTTAGCGGTTGATTTTATCTTAAACCCTGTAGGCATGATTTCTAAGTGCTGAAATATGTTGAAATCCAATTGGCATGAGTTCTAAGTGCAGAAACTGATTTGTAAAACTTATAGACATGGTATCTAAATGCAGGAACTGATTTAAACCTTATAGGCATGATACCTAAATGCAGGAACCGATTTAAACCTTATAGGCATGATATCTAAATGCAGGAAACTGATTTTAAAACTTATAGGCATGATATCTAAACGCAGGAAACTGATTTTAAACCTTATAAGCATGGTATTTAAATGCAGGAAACTAATTTTAAACCTTATAGGCATGATTGCTACTGAAGAAACTAGTTTTTATACAATCTGACCGTAGGTACGATATCTGGGTGCATGCAATAAAAATCCTAGAAACATGGTTTCTAATGCACATAAGAAAATTTACGAACATGATGGTTAAGGCTAAATTAACAACAACCTAGAGACAGGATTTCTAGCGCGGACGTGAACATGCATAAATAGCAATTTAGAGAAAGTAACATGCGTCAAAGTTCCAAGGGCCTCAGGGATCCGGGCAATGCTCACACCCAGACTCTTTTTAAAGAGAAACAGTCTTTGTGCAGTGTGGAAGGGCCAACCCCAGTGTGTCAGAGTTCAGAGGAGTCTCATGGACTCCTAAGCAGTGCTCACACTGGAGGGGCAAGATCCTAGATATTCTAAGAGTAGGAGTGGAAGGTAGTGCTTGAAAGTTTAGAAATAGTTTTAAGAAAACAGTTCATAAGTAAAACAGTCCAGAAGTAAATCAGTTCAGGAGTGAAACAGTTCAGGAGTAAAAAAAAGTTAGAAGCATTCTGAAACAAAGGGTCTCGGCAGAAACATAGTCACAAAGCAAAGGCCCATATTGCCCAGATTTAATAGAAGGAGCTTAGCCCAGAACTCCATCAAATCAACAACAGATAGGATCAATTAGTTTAACAAGGTTTTTTATGGTCTTGATCCCTTAGATATTACTAGGTTAACATACATGCATGTATTAATCATAGGACAGCATGCTAGGATCAGACAATCACACAGAAAAGCAAGCAAAGTTAAGGGCATAGAGACCATGACTTAATCAAGAGTTTGTTAAGGATGAGCACTTAGAACAGGGCAAGTAGACATAGGTCTAATGGCATAGAGGCAGACATGTAGACATGTTGAAAGTAGGAAAACACATAGGTCTAGTTAAAATAGGCAGGCTGATAACAAAGAACATACTGATTTAATAACATGAAAGTAGACATGCTGAGAATAGGAAGTACACAAGTTAAAATATACAGAGGTTTGAATGATAGTAAAGTGGAGGCATACTAGTTAAGAATTCGGTAATAGAAGAGCGAAGCAAATAGGATTCCAGGATCTAGCCTTGGTTTTCAGCCGGCTAGACAGTGCAACAAACAAATAGTAGACGATTGTAATGGAAAGCAGGAACTTTTAGGTGTGTTTTTTCCTATGTTTTTTTGTGTGTGTATTAAAGAAAAGGGTGAAGCTTATATATCATTCAGTAGAGTATAGTCAATAAGGTAAAGCAGTTCAAAGGCTTGCAAATAAGGCAAGAAAATAATCAGTCAATCAATTAGGCATGACAGGGCCAATCAATAAGCAAAAAAAAAAAAAAAAAATTATGGGATTGTATCCAAAATAACTCGGAATTAAGGTCTAAATAAAGCAAATGGCAAGTCTGATAGCCAATTAGACTCAGAACACTGATAATCCGGCAAGCAACAGGGCAATTAATCGCACAAATAAGGTAACCCAGGTAAATTAGAGCCCAATCTGGGGGTTGGTAAGACAGCCACCCCCTAAATTAAGCTTAATAGGAACAGTTAAGGCAAGTAGCATCAATTAGGGGTCCCAAAATAAGGAAAGTAGACAAAATTACAATAAATAATCATCTCAGTAAAACAAAACCCTTTCAAACCCTAGACGGTTTGGTTAATCATTCAATTATTCAAAAATAATGGGCAAATGTTGAAGCGGGTAATGAAGTAATCAAACAAACTAAGACTGGAACACAGTTATGAAAGAAATCATAAAAAAAGGTAAATCAAACACATAGGAGTTTTAGAAAAAGTTCCGCAGAAACAGACGAGTTGAAAACCCTAGTTATTAGGAGCATTAGGATCGATTAACAGTGAGGAAAGCAGAAAACCTTTAAAGAAAAATGCTATAGGAACTCGAAACCACTTTAGATCTACAACAAATAATAAAGAATCAAAACCCTAATTTGGAGGAACATTAAAATCAGTCGATGATAATGAGAACAGAAATTTTTTAAAGAAAACTACCGTATAAACTCGAAAACGTTTCAGATCTATAAGGATCTGAATAGATTCAAAGTGTAAGGGATGAGGGTTTTGAGAAAGTGACAGAGATAAAAAAAATCTGGTTTGGAACCAGAGATTCGAGCCATAAACACAAGATAATAGTACTCACAAACGGAGATGGCCATAGGTGGATTTTTAAATGGTTTCGAACAAAATCTGGGTTGGATCTCTTCGAGATCCTTTCATGAAACATCAAAATCGAACAACTAGAAGAGGTAAGAGGCCGGTTGGGGCCTCAAATCACCAGGGAACCCCATGTAACGGGTAATAATCGAAAGGTTTGGGGTAGATTTAGGTGACGACGCTAGGGTTAGGGTTAGTTTAAGAGAGAACCGGAGAAGAAGGGGATTCAAGGGCGGCTATCTTTGGATAATGGCTAGGGTTAGGGATCGTTTGGGTTAACAAAGGAAATGGGGAATGGGTGCCGTTGATCTCTGAGATCAACGGCCAAGATTAGAAGGGGTTTGGGTCGGGTAGAGGTCTTTAGGTTTTGGGCTGGGGTGGTTTGGGCTTAGGTTAAATTAAATTGGGCTGGGGAAGGTCCGATTTTGGGTATAATTTGGGGCTAATTCTTAAATAGCCAGTTTATAAATAAAATAAAATTTAAAAATAGCTAATTAAATGAGAAAAAATGATTTTTATGCATGAAGGTGATTTAAAATAATTACTTAATATTATAAAAATATAAAAAGTCATTTTCTGTATAGATAATGTAGTTATGCATATATGTGGGCCATTATTGCAAAATATACAATTATAGTCATAAAAATGCAAATGTAATTGTAAAAAATACAATTAAAATATTTGAACACTTATATGAGCCTAAATGATGAATTTAGATGATTAAATCATCATAAAGTAATATGAGGGATAATTTTGAACATTTATGTAATTAAAAATACAAAAATAAATGGATTTAAGGCCTTTAAAAATTATAGAAAAAATTGTAAAAATATTTGTGCATGTTTGTAATTGTATGCACAATATTTTGAAAGTATTCATGCACATTATAAAATATATGAGGGAAAAATTGGGTATCAACATATGCCCACACGCCTGTCACCTAGCATGTGCGTCACCTCCACATTGATCACACAACATGTAATTCAGGGATTCATACCCTTAGAACCAAGTTTAGAAGTGTTACTTACCTCAAACCGTGCAAATCTCTACTCTAATAAGCCCTTGGCTCACGAATCGGCCTCCAAACGCCTCGAATCTAGCCACAAACAACTCGATACAATTAACTCAAGCTATAGGAATCAATTCCATATGATACAGTTAAGTTCTTTAACAGAAGTCAAAAAGTCAACCTCGGGCCCACATATCGAAATCTCATAAAAGTTACAAAATCTGAATACCCATTCAACCATGAGTCCAACCATACCAAAATTACCAAATTTTGACACCAAATCATCACTCAAATCTCCGAAATTTACTCTTCAATCCCTAGTCCAAAATTCCCAAAATTCCACCTTAAAAACACATAAACTAGGTGGGAAATTCGATGGGTATTCAATATTAATGAATGAAAATGATCAAAAGTGACTTACCTCTTGAAATCTAACGAAATCCCCTTCAAAAATCGACTCCAACTGAGCTTCTAAAGTCCAAAACTCATAAAATCTCATAAACCCTTCGAAAATATATTCAGCCAGTGCTTTCGCACCTGCGCTCAACTAGACCGCACCTGCGGTCCCACAGGAGCGACCATTCTTCCTCTTCTGCGATTTACCTGAAGGCCTCCTGCCCCCGCGTTTGCGAACAAGGCTCCTTATCTACGAAGCCTCACCAGCGACATCCTATCTGCTTCAGCGGAGACTGTGCCACATGCCTTCATCACACCTGCGCCTCTCTTCCGCATCTGCGATCTCGCAGGTGCAACCAAAGACCTTGCACTGCCTCACAACCCCAGCTGAACCCACTTCTGCGATGCCTCCTTCGCATCTGCGGTCGTGCACTTGCGACCAAATTCTTCGCAGGTGCGATCGCACCAGACCTGGTGCACTCCATCAATCCCTCAAGTCCATACTTTGGCCCGTTAACCATCCGAAATCCACCCGAGGCCCCCGGGACCTCGACCAAATATACCGACATGTCCTAAAATATGATACGAACTTAGTCGAGGCCTCAAATCACATAAAAAAACATCAAAACATGAATCGCACCCCAATTCAAGCCTAACGAAACTAATGAATTCCAACTTCTACAATCGATGCCGAAACCTACCAAATTAACTCCGATTAACTTCAAATTTTGCACACAAGTAATAATTGACACAATGGACCTATTCCAACTTCCGAAACCAAAATCCGAGCCCGGTAAACACCAAGGAAACTATCGGGCAAACATCTCAACTATCCAAACTTCTAATTTTCCAACTTTTTCCATTTCAAGACAAAATTACCTACAGACCTCCAAATCAATAACCAAACACACTCATAAGTCTAGAATTATCATATGGAGCTATCGAAACTATCAAGACTCCATTCCGGAGCCATTTACACACAAGTCAACATTCGGTCAGCTCTTTCAACTTAGGCTTCCAACCTTGGGAATAAGTGTCCCAATTCATTCTGAAACATCTACAGAACCAAACCAACTACCCCGACAAGTCACATAGCAACAATTGAGCATAAAATAATTAGTAAATGGGGGAATGGGGCTATAACACTTAAAACGACTGGCCAAGTCGTTACAATTATGTTGGGATGACTCTGAAAAACTCATTATTATTGGTTATCCAGTGAATAAGAGCAACATAACGGTCCTGTCCTAACTCAGTTAGGCGATGACAATATATTGAATCAGGATATGACAGATGCACAGAGTGAGGAAGATGACAGTGATTATGACAACAATGATGATGAGTCTGGAGATGATACACCTTTCCCTGATGAGAGCGACGATGAGGAACCACACCTCTAAGATGATATTGAAAGAGCAACCCGATTTGACGAGGGAGTATGATGCCACAACTGAGCATGCTCTGTATATGCGTACTCTACCTACCATTAGACCTTGATCACTTTCCTAGTATGCAAGATATTAATTCCCTCACAAGGGATCTTGACGACATTCGTACAATAATATGGGATGAATCAAGACCAATAGAGCTTTGTAAGAATATGCTTTTTGGTGACAAGTCGCGCCTTAGTAGGGTGGTGCAAATTTACAACATAAAAACTATTGTGAGATCGAGTTTGTTGAGTCATCTAAGCAAATATAAGGTGGTTTATCAAAGATGGGACCAAGGTTGTAAGTGGAGGCTGCGTGATAGAAAGTTGAAAACTAATATGTGGATCGTGGGAAAATACACTAGCAAGCACACTTGTGATATGGACACATTCAGTGGGAATCATTTTAACTTGAATGTTGATTTGATTTCCCTTATCTTGATTCCACACATTGAATCGTCCATAAGGTACAAGGTGAAAGAGTGTATAACATCAGTTGCACATGTATATCGGTGTACTATTACCAAAAAAGGCATTTCTCAGGCGTAAACATCCATTTGAGATTGTTTATGGCAATTAGGATAAGTTATTTACGGCTCTACCGAGGTATATGGATACTTTTCAACACTTTAACCCCGGGACAGTTGTTGAATGGAAGCACGATCAAAGTCCTGAGTTACCACAATACATATTTAGATATGTGTTCTGGGCATTTAAACCATCCATTGATGGTTTTGTTCATTATCAGTCGGTAATCTCCATAGACGGCACACATGTATGTGGAAAGTAAAATATAAAGATGTTGATTGCCATTGCAATAGATGCTAACGAAAACATATTTCCAATTGTATTGCTATTTGTGCTAATGGTCAAGAGACTTGGACATGGTTTTTAAACCACTTGAAGAAGCACGTTGTGAGACAACATTCGGGTATTTATCTAATATCTGATCGTCACTGTGGGATTTTAAGTTTTATGCGTACTTTTGATGCATGGAAGGATTCGTACGCCTACTACTATTACTATGTTAGGCACTTGAAGGCCAAATTCTAACGGGCTTATCTGAACAAGAGCTTACATGATTTAATGTGGATGGCTGCAACAGATCATGAATAATGTAAATTCAAGATGCGAATGAAATTGATTAAGCAGGAAAACAAAGGAGCTTATCGTAAGTTTATGCAACATGAGCTTGATAAGTGGACTTTGCATAAGGATAATGGAAGAAGATAGGGAATTTTGACTACAAAGGTGTTAGAGCCTCTCAACGGGTGAAGTCTGCCCATGAATTGCCAGTCACTGCCATGGTGCGGATGCCATTCAAGCAGCTGGCGAAGAGTTTTGTTGATAGATTCCGCATTGCATCATCCTTGTTGGAAAGGGGTGTTCAATTTATGCCACAACCGATAAAACGTTTTAAGCATTATAGGAAGCGGTCACAATGTCATACATATTTGCAATATTGCAGCGACCGAATTTTTTTTGAAGTTCGCACCAGTTTGCATCAAAACCACGATAATAATACCCACACCATCAATGAGAGCACACGATTATGTTCATGTGGAAAATGGTCGATTTATCACATGCCATGAAGTACTTCAACATACTGGGTTTGCAGCAATGAGGTATGTTGATAGAGCATAGAGTGTGGCTACATACGCAAACACCTATAATGGCCACTTCTAGTCAGTGGGTTCTGAGCATTATTGGCCGCCGAAACCATTTGCAATGGTTTGTAACAAGGATTTCTTGCATCCTAGTCAAGTGCAAAAAAGAACGTTGATACAGAACCAAATAAATGTTATTGATATCGTATATGTGCGTAAATGTGGTTTATGTTCCCAAACAGGACACAATCGCCGTAAATATCCTATAGTCGATTTGGGAGGTGACAATTTAGCTCCTAGTGGCAGTTCCATCTAATATTGGCAATTTTCAGGCATAAAATTAGTTTTTTTAGCAGTATATTAAGTAGGAATAAGTGTATGTAATGGTGTGCTTTCAATATTAATGAAATAAAATGATATTTCCAATAGTGTTATAGGTATTTGACACTTAGCGTATAAAATTCAATTGAATACTTAAAAAAACTTGTGGAAATAAATAATAATTTATCGTCACTATCGGGCACTAATTCATCGTTACTTTCGTCGGTCTCTTTATTGCCATTTTCTTCAACTTCTTCATCACCGTCTTGTCCGTACGTACCGAGGGCATCATAATATAGCCCCCAATTGACACACATTTCTCGTATTTTATCGCTATTATCAATAAGACTACTTGCTTGATTTCTAAAATGATATGGCACTCATATGTCCAACGTCTGCGGTAGAAATTTTGGTATCCCTTCCCACTCCACAACTGTTGGGAATGCAGGACAATCAAGATCTATATGTATATTGATGGGTTTATTTTTCAAGGGACATAACACACCATACCAGCTGTCATCCACCAAATCAGTATAGCAACCTAGCATATTTTTTCCAAGGAAGGGATCGATTGTGTTATGACGTGTTCTATGTGGATCTTTGGAACTACCTTCACCTTTTTGCCTCTTCTTAAACCACTTATTAAATGTAAGTGGCACTTGAAATGCTTGTCTAAATGAATAACTGAAAAATAAAATTTGGTTCAACTTAAGAACAACCAAATAGGAGGTAGTTCAACATGATGCATGTGCAATATGCGCTACCTTGTCTTGTCGACATGGAAGAGCTTGTATGCACTTGTCCCATAAAGATTCCACTGTAAGTGCGCATGAATAATATGTGTTATGCAGTAACTTAGAAAATAGTACAAAGTTACTGTGCGTCTTGTCTTGTCGACCTGAAAAATCCTGTATACACTTGTACCGTAAAAAATCCATTGTAAGTGAAACATAGCGCATGAACAATTTACATTGTACAACAGCACACAAAACAATATAAATTTAATGAGCGTCTTGTCTTGTCGAACTGAAAAAACCTATATGCACTTGTACCATATTGATTCCATTGTTAGTGAAATATGGCTCATGAACAATATGCGTTATGCAACTTAAAATCACTCATTCTAACCTATAAAACCCCCGCACATTTTACATTATTCTTTGCGGATCCTCACAGCTTAACCAAACAAAGAATATTGTTTTCTATAAATTTTCGGGTTCAAGCAATACGATATGTCTGGATGCAATGAGGTGCCTAAGTGTTACTGCGGGGAACGTGCGATTTTGAAGCCATATTGGGAAAGTTGCAATCTAGGTAGCAGATGTTGGATGTGTAAATACATTTGAGTTATTAATTTTCAAATTTA
This sequence comes from Nicotiana attenuata, assembly GCF_001879085.1. Taxonomy (NCBI): domain Eukaryota; kingdom Viridiplantae; phylum Streptophyta; class Magnoliopsida; order Solanales; family Solanaceae; genus Nicotiana; species Nicotiana attenuata. The sequence continues at coordinate 188,289 of NW_017672216.1, read as the reverse complement.
TGCTGGTTAATAGATTATTTATAACATCTTCATTAATAGTCGTTTCTTATCATCACCATTACAACAATAATAACAACCTAGTGAAATTCCGTAAGTGGGGCCTGGGGAGGGTAGTGAGTACGCAGACCTTACCCAACCCCGAGGGAGTGTAAAGGTTGTTTCTGAAAGAACCTCGACTCAAGAAGACGAAAATAGACAAATACATCAGTACCATCAACAGAAACCATAAACAACTAACAGCGACATAAGAACCAGAAAATATATGAAAAGCAATCAATAACAAGTAAATAAGGCCCGATACTATGAAAAATGGAAGAATAGTGTGAACACAACATTAACCACTAGCAATCTAAGTTGAAACTCTATCAGGCTAGCCTCACACCCGGTACGAAATAGAAAAATTCTCAACTACCTCTTAACCTACAACCTTAATGCTCGACCTCCACACATTCCTATCAAGGACCATGTCCTCGAAAATCTGAAGTCACGCCATGTCCTGCCTGATTACCTCTCCCCAACACTTCTTAGGCCGCCCTTCACCTCTTCTCGTACCTGCCAAAGCCAATCGCTCACACCTCTTAATGGGGCATCTGGTATTCTCCTCCGCACGAGCCCGAACCATCTAAGACTCGCTTCCCACATCTTGTCATCAATAGGAGCCACACCCACCTTCTCCCGCATAACTTTATTCCTAATCTTATCCAACCTAGTGTGCCTACACATCTACCTCAACATCCTCATTTCTGCTACTTCATCTTTTGAATATGTGAGTTCTTAACTGGCCAACACTCTGCCCTATACAACATGGTTGGTCTAGCTACCACTCTATAAAACTTACCTTTGAGCAATAATGGAACTTTCTTGTCACACAGCACTCCAGATGCTAACCTCCATTTCATCCATCCCACCCCTGTATGGTGTGCGACATCCTCTGTCACGACCTAAAATCCACTAAGGGTCGTGATGGCACCGGACACTACCGTCAGGCAAGCCAACCAAATTACTTTATTTAAATTCTCGTTTTAATACTCTTGAAATCTATGATTTTCCTCCATTTTTATAAGTAAAAGATAATCGCTTCAATTCAAATTAAATGATAAACAATTAATACAAAGTACTTCAAAACCATCCCAGAACCCGGTGTCACAAGTGCATGAGCAATTTCTAAGACACAATACAATACAACATTCGTCCGGAATACAATGGACAGAAAGTAAATGCAATATACTGGAAGGGACTATACTAGCTGCGTGCCGCCTCAAGTAATGCTACTCACCTAGTCCCAGTATCATCCATGCTGCTACGCCCAGTAGGCCACTAGTAGTACATGTGCCTGTGCAACAAAAATGCACAGAAGTGTAGTATGAGTACGAAAACAACGTGTACTCAGTAAGTATCCCGCCTAATCTTGAAGAAGTAGAGACGAGATGGCAACTTCGACACTTACTAATGGTCATATAATAATATTATTAAAGCGGTGATCTCACGAATTTATTAAGGACAACAGTAGATTCAAATGAGTTACTAGACAGGTAAAAAGTTCCCTTTTTTTTTATAAAAGCCTCCGGATTCATAATCCTTTAACTAACAATTATCTCAAGTCGGGAGAGCAGCTACCAATGTCAATAAATATCAAGGCAACAATATAAGTATGCGCAACTCATGCCGAGGTCGTACGGCCCGATCCAACATAAATGTAAAATGTGCACCGCCGAGGATATCAATTTTTCTAGGTTTACCCATAAGCTTACCCATGAATCCATGAACTCAAATATACGATTTTCTCTTAATTTCATACTCAAAATCGTGGTCAAATCCCAAGGATATCAATTTTTCTAGGTTTTCCCTCAACCCCAAGTTTTCTACAAATTTCCATGTCTAAATCCATATATAAACCTTGTATTTAACTCAAAGCTAGCATAAATTACTTACCTCATGATGAATGATGGAACCCCCTCTTCAAAAGCTCCAAAAATCGCCCAAGCCAAGAGAAAAAAGGGTGAAATGAACTCAAACCCCGATTTTAAACATTTTGCCCAGCCCAGGTCCGCCGTTTTTCGTGTTCGCGGCCTGTCGCTCGCGTCGCGAAGGCCAGTTACCCAGCCCCTTCGCATTCGCGTACCAGGCCTCGCGTTCGCGTAGGCCAATGACCCCAGGCCCAGAAAAATCCTTCTCCGCGTCCGCGACCCGCTGACCGCGTTCGCGAAGGTCAGCTGCCCAGACCCATCGCGTTCGCGTTATCCTCTACGTGTTCGCGTAGACCAAATGGCCTTGGGCCCAGCTCTCCCTTACCTTCTTCGCGTTCTCGTAGCCTTGGTCGCGTTCGCGAAGGCTAAACTCAGCAGCCCCATCTACTCCTCTTTGCGAACGCGGCACTCCCTTCGCATTCGCGAAGAAGGAAACCAGACACCAGCAAACAACAGTTCCAAAACAGCCCGAAATGCTCCGAAACCACCCCGAAACACACCCGAGGCCCCCGGGACCCCAACCGATCATCCCAACCAGTCCCAAAATACGTTACGGACTTGCTCGAGGCCTCAAATCACATCAAACAACGCTAAAATCATGAATCGACGTCCAATCCAAGCTTTATGAACTTTAGAATTTCAAACTTCTACTTTCGATATTTAAACCTGCCAAATCACGTCCGATTGACCTCAAATTTTACAAGCATGTCATATTTGACATTACGGACCTACTCCAACTTCCGGAATCGGATTCCGACCTCGATATCAACAAGTCCACCTCCGGTCAAACTTCTCAAAAACCTTCAATTTTCTATCTTTAGCCAAATGGCTCCAAAATGCTCCACGGACCTCCGAATTCACTTCCGATCGCTCTCCCTACTCCAGAATCACCATACGGAGCTACTCCCAGACTCGGAATCCCAAACGGGCATCGATAACACCGAAATGCACTTCAACCCAAACTTATAAAATTTCTTCCAAAATGCTAACTTCCGCAATAGGCGCCAAAACGCTCCCGGGTCATCCAAAATTCGACCCGAACATACACCCAAGTCCAAAATCATTATAATTCTTTCAACTTTAAGCTTCCAAAATGAGAATTCTCTTTCCAAATCAACTCTAAACTTCCCGAAATTCAATTTCGACCACACGTACTAGTCATAATACCTGAAATGAAGCTGCTCATGGCCTCAGACTGCTGAGTGATGCACTAGGGCTCAAAACGACCGGTCCGGTCGTTACATTCTCTCCCACTTAAACATACGTTCGTCCTCGAACGTGCTGAGAACTACGCTGAAGTAGTCTGAAATCACTGTTTAACACCTCATGCACTTTCCCGTGCTACCACAACTCATTTGAGCACATTAGCTCGATCAATTCTGAATATATTTCCTTTTATTCAAGCAAATAAGCCTTAGAGCCCAATTCCAACATCTGGAATTCTATGCTAGGCCTGTTTCTAACATACGCTCATCATATCAATCACTACACGCAGTACCAAGACGTGATTGCATACCTTAGCTGAATTCACACCTTGCACCATTTTACTCATAGGACCACAATAACATTCTCTGATCAATTTAGTCGAAATTCCACGAATCTGATGCTCCCATCGCACCGCATGATATACATAGGTCTTGTTCTAACTCTTACAATACCGACACGACGGATGAGATGTGTATAAATTCATAACCACTGCCGAAACAACAATTCATTGGGTCTATACTCCTGGCAAGAACTATCACCTCATTCTGAACCAAACAATGGTCTTAGCTCCTTAATATACTTCATATACTCAGATTGCACTGATCTCGAATTCAATGATCTCGTCTCACCCTGTACGAACTGCTCAGGCAATACGCCACCCCGACATGACCAAAAGTCCTATATGATGCTACAATGTGCCAATAGGCTACCATATCGAACGTGATATAAAGGAAAGCAAACTTTGAGAAGAAAATTCAACTACACCGCTCGCGAATCATACATGCGACGTGGTCAACTTAATTAAACAAACACCCCGCTCACGAATCATACATGCGACGCGGGCACACATCTAATATAAGCTTTCCTTATAAAATAGGAAACAAAACACATAAAAAAAGATATGGGGAACTGTACTCAGCTTCACACTGTTGCGGTGCGCAACTCGATCCGAACGACATAACCATGGCGGCGTGCCACCCGATCCACCCATAAAACTCGCATAAGAAGATACGCACCGTGCTAGATTGCTCATTTCAATAATATACCGAATATCCGTCACAAGCGGACTAAGTGCATAGTTCCATCCCTGGGGAGACATATAGCGCCAGAAGCCACAAAACTCAAGCACAACTGAGGTGCGATATACAATCTGAAGTCTCAAATGCCATCCTGCTCATATAACATCATCTCTACGCGGAGCCTCAACACACAAGGAATTCACCAAGCCGTCTCACAACTCGCACGGCGCAATACATCATTACATGAAATAGCTGATGACAAAATAACACCCCAACTACTCTTCCATTAAGGAGCGATGTGTTGAAATGAACACATCTGGCCTGATATAGAGCCCATATTTACATTTAAATCCATCCCCCGACCTCAAGTCGACCCTGATCATACCAAACTAGGCCAATAACCCTTCAAAGGTCCATACTAACTTCTCTTTTCTCATAACACACAAGAACAACCATCACAACAGGAGTAATCCTCTGCAGTCCACAACCCAATAAACTGAGTGCCCTCCAGGCATATATCTCAAACCAACGATATCATCACAACCTTCATGCTTGGTTTAAGTCTTTAATCAATCAAGTGACCACCTGCCACACTTATACAATCTTCCTGTGGGACACACTCCCCCAACCTACCATAACAAATAACTGGGTCGTACCTCCAAACCACCGGCCGCACTAACGCTGAGAAGCGATCAAGAATCATTAACCAGGATGCAAAGCCCTTTTTACAAAATACCGATCTCAGGTGACGCTGAAGACAATACCAACTTACCTTAAACATCGAAACTTCTTTCCTGCTCATCCGAGCTCGTGACATCCTTGTCAACACCGAACTGCTACCTTGATCTTCACTTCAAATTCCACACCACTCACTGCACCCAACATGCCAATATACGATAGAACTCGTTTTTCATCATAGCTTCGGAACCACTGTTAGATTAACACTTCATCATATAAAACTTTCCACTTAACTCACTTCAGGAGGACCATAGCAACACACAGGTGAATTCTCATCACCGTAGAATATGCAAATCTCTAAGTAGTGGTCTAAACCACCATAGCCCTTCCGGGGCCCACCTCCACATAACAGGCCAACGGTAGAATACTTTCTGAATAACACTAACTACGGCGGCCAACAAGCCTCGCACGCACCGTCACAATTCACTTGCTTAACTTGATCACGCTGAAAGAACTGATCATTACCAGCAACATGCCAATTCGACTATGGCTAACCATCCCTCTTCTTCTAATTTGTCCTTGATTGCCATAGAAACAATGATAACCCCATTCAACACTTAACACCCTCCATCCGCACTCATCCCGAGTGACCCTGAATCACGAGACCATGCTGTCTCAAATCCCACGAACCATTTCGTACCTCCCAATTACTACATCGCAAGTCAAAACATCATAGAACATTCTGTGCCTCTTCTCATAGGCCGCTACCAAGCTTGATTCTTAACCGTACCTATAGGCTCGAAATCATTAGGCACCACACTTTACCCTTTGGATCCATTAGGACCGATGTAGAGAGCCACCCGCTCTAACTTGGCCTCGAATATAATCAACTCCCTAAATGTTCTAGCACATGAATACCCTCTCGACGAAGCACCTGGCAGAATCACTTCCCTTGGAACCCGCATCTATACAAAGCACAAATCCCGAATCCTTTCCAAATCTGAACAGGAGCCAACAAGGCCAACCATAGCATACCTTTAACAATCCCTTTTCTCAAATTACCACCTATGCTCTTTTCCCGTAGCTGAAATAACCCGTCTCTATACTAATAATCAGAAACCCCGCAAGTAATTAACCGGCAATCCTTAATCATAGGCGGTGGGACTCTCCCACTTAGCCTGAAGTCATTATTTCACAAATTCTGGAATTCACCAGGATCCTTTATCTCTTATTGACATAACCTTGCGCAATCAACCGCCAAAATTCTCGGAATCTTTCTGTAAAACCCTCTTGTTATATTCTGAATCGTCAACCATATTCACACGACCGATCTCTTCGCTGTATAAACAATGGAATTCTTCGCAAAGCCTCGCCAACCACGCGACCGCTAACCTACTCACAAGGAATAACCCTCCTGTGTAAATCACTTCCCGACATCTTCCAACGCTGCTGCACAGGGTACAATCACTACAACATCAATAACCCATCCTGAATCCGAGCTCACTCACTAGCTGTACAAGTCCATTCACCCCTCGTGGACATCAATTAAACGTGCGGCAACATCCTCCCAATTCAAGGTTATATTGTATCTTTCTTCATTCAAGCAGCTCATTCCCGTTATATCAAATCTCCTACCGTATAATAGCCCATACTTCAAATTAAATCCGTAGACCCCAAATCACCAATCACTAAAATTCCCAAGTCATCCCAGACACTCCTTAAGGCGCATAGTCATCCTACCCCAATGCCCATATGCAACTCCGCCACTCTCCCACTTTGGCGGAACTCATCCCTTTAATCGACTACTCCACTTTTGCCTCTTATACTTGGCCTTCTAGAAATTTTAGCCACCGCCTGACACTTCCCACATGCCTTTCCTCATCCTTTGCTGCTCAGTTGCTACCTTAAATAAAATCTATCTTCGTGGCACTTGAACCCACAATTGTTGCTAACTTTACACCTTTCGGAAGATCATCTTTCTCATACCGTCGACATTAGAAACACTGATTCAACCCTGAACTACCGCACCCTGCGATATCTGACAACCGCATTTTCAATACTATTTCACAATAGCTTGCCCCAAAGGCGAATTGCAGAAGAGCATAACACCGGCGAACTTAGTACGTTCAATTAGGACAACGACACCCCATCATAGAAGAAAGCTCCACCACGCTCGCAAATACCAAGTCTCATTACTCCGCCAGCCCATATCTGACCATTCTTAGTCCGATTGCCTTTCCCCTACCGGGAATAAAATACTGATTCTCTAGATTACACACTGAGTAAACCTCCCTTCAAGTCATTTACCGCCCCGACACGTAGGCAAATGTCCTACCATCATATCAGTACTGCGGGACAATAGTTTATAGCATCATGGCAACTTGTGCCTAGCCTCAGAGCTCTCAGAACTACCGCTACTGAGCTGAAACGACAGAATATCTTTCCACAAGGCGACGATAATAGCTCAGACAACTATACAGGGAGAAACACCCCGTACTGAATCGGTAGTACCATAATAATTCTTCAATTCTCGATTTAGAAGAAGCGGTTCGCGTCGCACATGATTGAATAGGAACGAATTAAAGGCATACGCCTCCAAAGATCAAATCGCACGATAAAGAATCAAGAAGGGAAGTACTCCTAACAGTCCTGCAGCCTCCCGAGGATAAGTACAGACGTCTCCGTACCGATCCGCGAGACTCTACTAGACTTGCTCATAACTCGTGAGACCCTAGGAACCTAGTGCTCTGATACCATGTTGTCACGACCCAAAATCCACTAAGGGTCGTGATGGCGCCGGACACCACTGTCAGGCAAGCCAACCAAATTACTTTATTTAAATTCTCGTTTTAATACTCTTGAAATCTATGATTTTCCTCCATTTTTATAAGTAAAAGATAATCGCTTCAATTCAAATTAAATGATAAAAAATTAATACAAAGTACTTCAAAACCATCCCAGAACCCGGTGTCACAAGTGCATGAGCAATTTCTAAGACACAATACAATACAACATTCGTCCGAAATACAATGGACAAAAAGTAAATGCAATATACTGGAAGGGACTATACTAGCTGCGGGCCGCCTCGAGTAATGCAACTCACCTAGTCCCAGTATCATCCATGCTGCTACGCCCAGTAGGCCACTAGTAGTACATGTGCCTGTGCAACAAAAATGCACAGAAGTGTAGTATGAGTACGAAAATAATGTGTACTCAGTAAGTATCCCGCCTAATCTCGAAGAAGTAGAGACGAGATGGCAACTTCGACACTTACTAATGGTCATATAATAATATTATTACAGCGGTGATCTCACAAATTTATTAAGGACAACAGTAGATTCAAATGAGTTACTAGACAGGTAAAAAGTTTCCTTTTTTTTATATAAAAGCCTCCGGATTTATAATCCTTGAACTAACAATTATCTCAAGTCAGGAGAGTAGCTACCAATGTAAATAAATATCAAGGCAACAATATAAGCATGCGCAACTCATGCCGAGGTCGTACGGCCCGATCCAACATAAATGTAAAATGTGCACTGCCGAGGGTCGAACGGCGCGACCATAGATGCATCTATTACCCCGCTCGCGAACTACCCATGCGACGCGATCAACATAGAATAAACAATCACCCTGCTCGCGAATCATACATGCGACGCAGGTACATATAAAAAACATGCTCAGATAGCCAATTAAGATTTATCCAAATAAAAGCCACTTTTCTTTTAACAATTTAAGAAAAGAGGTTTAATCCCTTTTTGAAATTCATTTACTGATTCGATGTGATTCAAGCAATTCGAGCTGTCAAGAAGTTTACAATTAATCCAAGTATAGCATGCTTTTGGGTCCTAGACTACCCGGACAATAGCATAATATTAGCTACGCATGGACTCTCGTCACCTCGTGCGTACGTAGCTCCCACAAATAGAAGCACATAACCAATTAACTCACCTATGGGGACAATTCCCTCTTACAAGGTTAGAAAGGAGACTCACCTCGCTCCGAAGTTCCAAAACCGGCATTCCACGCCTTTCCAAATAATTGAATCGATGTTAAATACTCCAAAACTAGCCAATGATCATGTAAATTCATTAATATACCATAAACTACTCGTATTAATCCAATTTATAACAATTCCTAACCCCGATCGGAAAGTTGGCAAAAACGCCCTTGGGCCCACGTGCCCGGATTCCGAATTTTTTTGATGATTAAGCTTACCCATGACTCCATGAACTCAAATATATGATTTTCTCTTAATTTCATACTCAAAATCGTGGTCAAATTCCAAGGATATCAATTTTTCTAGGTTTTCCCTCAACCCCAAGTTTTCTATAAATTTCCATGTCTAAATCCATATATAAACCTTGTATTTAACTCAAAGCTAGCATAAATTACTTACCTCATGATGAATGACGGAACCCCCTCTTCAAAAGCTCCAAAAATCGCCCAAGCCAAGAGAAAAATGGGTGAAATGAACTCAAACCACGATTTTAAACATTCTGCCCAGCCCAGGTCCGCCCTTCTTCGCGTTTGCGGCCTGTCGCTCGCGTTTGCAAAGGCCAGTTACCCAGCCCCTTCGCGTTCGCGTACCAGGCCTCACGTACGCGTAGGACAATGACCCCAAGCCCAGAAAAATCCTTCTCCGTGTTCGCAACCCGCTGAGCGCGTTCGCGAAGGTCAGCTGCCCAGACCCATCGCGTTCGCGTTATCCTCTACGCGTTCGCGTAGACCAAATGGCCTTGGGCCCAGCTCTCCCTTGCCTTCTTCGCGTTCGCGTAGCCTTGGTCGTATTCGCGAAGGCTAAACTCAGCAGCCCCATCTACTCCTCTTCGCGAATGCGGCACTCCCTTCGCGTTCGGGAAGAAGGAAACCAGACACCAGCAAACAACAGTTCCAAAACAGCCCGAAATGCTCCGAAACCACCCCGAAACACACCCGAGGCCCCCGGGACCCCAATCGATCATGCCAACCAGTCCCAAATCACGTTATGGACTTGCTCGAGGCCTCAAATCACATCAAACAACGCTAAAATCATGAATCGACATCCAATCCAAGCTTTATGAACTTTAGAATTTCAAACTTCTACTTTCGATGTTAAAACCTGCCAAATCACGTCCGATTGACCTCAAATTTTGCACGCATGTCATATTCAACATTACGGACCTACTCCAACTTCCGGAATCGAATTACGACCCCGATATCAAAAAGTCCACTTCCGGTCAAACTTCTCAAAAACCTTTAATTTTCTATCTTTAGCCAAATGGCTCCAAAATGCTCCACGGACCTCCGAATTCACTTCCGATCGCGCTCCCAACTCTAGAATCACCATACGGAGCTACTCCCAGACTCGGAATCCCAAACGGGCATCGATATCACTGAAATGCACTTCAACCCAAACTTATGAAATTTCTTCCAAAATGCTAACTTCCGCAATAGGCGCCAAAACACTCCCGGGGCATCCAAAATCCGACCCGAACATACACCCAAGTCCGAAATTGTTATACGAACCTGCTGGAACCTTCGAATCCTGATTTTGAGGTCGTTTACTCAAAAATCCAATCCTAGTTAATTCTTTTAACTTTAAGCTTCCAAAATGAGAATTCTCTTTCCAAATCAACTCTGAACTTCCCGAAATTCAATTCCGACCACGCGTACAAGTCATAATACCTGAAATGAAGCTGCTCATGGCCTCAGACTGCTGAACGGCACGCTAGGGCTCAAAGCGACCGGTCGGGTCGTTACATCCTCGTCGATCCCCCAATCCACCTGGATAACCGACCCTAGGTAATTGAAACTGCCTCTCTTGGGATGACCTGTGATTTAAGCCTCACGTCCATGCGTGTTTACCTCGACTCGGCACTGAACTTGCACTCTAGGTATTCTGTCTTAATCCTACTTAACTTAAAACCCTTAGACTCAAGGGCCTATCTCCAAACCTCAAGCCTCTCGTTAATGTCGCCTCGCGTCTCATCAATCAAACTATGTCGTCAGTGAATAACATACACCATGGCACCTCTTCTTGAATATGATGTGTCGGTGTGTCCATCACCATGGCAAATAAGAACGGGCTGAACGCAGATCCTTGGTGTAGTCCCATAACAACCAAAAAATGTTTAGAGTCGCCTCCCACTCCCCTAACCCGAGTCTTAGCTCCATCATACATGTCCTTAATCGCCCTAATGTAAGCGACTAGCACACCTTTTGCCTCCAGGCATCTCCAAAAAACCTTCCTAGGCACCTTGTCATACGCTTTCTCCGAGTCAATAAACACCATGTGCAGATCCTTCTTCTTATCCCTGTACTGTTCCACCAACCTCCTAATAAGGTGGATAACTTCTATAGTCAAAAGATCCAGCATAAACCCAAACTGGTTATCGGATATAAACACTATCCTCCTCACCGTTACTTCCACAACCTTCTCCCAAACATTCATGATATGACTTAGTAACTTGATACCCCTATAGTTGTTGCAACTCTGGATATCATAGTTGTTCTTGTACAACGGTACCACCGTACTCCACCTCCACTCGTCCGGCATCCTCTTCGTCCTAAAAATCTTCTTATCATCACCATTGTAAGACGAAAATCAATGTGGTTTTGAAGAATGGTACGATGAACCCATCAAATAGGAATACTACAAATTATGTTTGCTAAACCTTTGGAAACCTACCGGGGAGTATGAAATAAAGATCTGGAAAATCGAAAAACAACTTGCGGTAGTGAAGGAGCAACTGAAAGAGGCAGAAGAAGAAAATAATCGGTTGCAAGAAAAATTTCAGTGGTCGAAGCAGAGAATAATAGGTGATTGTGACCAAACGAACACATGGTTATTTTAAGTGTATTGTTATTTTATGTTTTAGATTTCATGGATTATGTGATTTTTTTATCATATTTTAATGTATGTTAGTCCGACGTATTTGTATGTTCTATTATTAAACTAATCAATAAGACTAAAATTAAAAACACAAAGCATATAACGTAAAAATATCAATAATATTAAAAATAATGTTTAAAGTAATATATACAAAGCAAATTAAGTATCAATGTGTCCCACGGTCTGTATGCTTTAGTGCATTGGCTGGCCTAAGGCGTATACCATCCCGACTGGCTACGCTATCTGGATCATCCTCATCCTGTTGCCACTTTATCTGAGGATGCATTGCAACATACTCGTCAAGAAGGCTAGAAGGATCAGTAGAGGCGTCCGTTGGACCAGCAGTAAGCTACAAAATATTAGCTGATTTTAGTATATGATATATAGAATAATAACATAATAGCTTACATTTTTTTTATAGTAAAACTAGTGTCTCAGATGGCTCCTGAATAAGGTCCTACGTCTCCGACAATCGAGTATCACATCCTATTATCTCCGTGATAGGTGATGGCAAAATCTTAAAAATATATTTCACAAAATAGATATTACTGACTTTAATTAAGGTAAAATAAATATAAAATAATGGTAGTACAAACAAACCTGCGTTTGAGTGGGCACACAATGCTCTAGGGGAACTCCGAGGTGAACTGGACTAGATGAAGGTTGTGCCATCTCCACCGGTTGTGATGTCTCCCTCCCTGTTCCTGGAGGATCCTCAGCAGTCCTTGATGCACAATCATAACTCAAACGTCTGCCACTATGCACATCTCACACCGGACGATCCTCTACAACCCTCGATGCGTCTGGAACATCAGGATAATACTCATACCAATCAAATAACGTAATTCTGGTCCAACGATCAGTAATGGAGTTGTCAAGGTAAATTGTGAAGTCCCAGGTGACGACAGTCTGAATGTAGGTGATATTCGGCAAAAATGCATATATTTAACCATTATTGCCTCACATTCTAGTACTTTAAGCATCTTTTTAGTATTAATTATATTATTTTATACTTAATATTATATTTTAACTGTGTAAGAATAAAGCGGGTTGAAGATAAAGAGATTTGGAGCAAACTTAAATAAAACCTAGAAGAAGCAAAATAAACAAATAAAAAAAGGAGTGATACTCTTTGGTGTTTGTCCCCCCTAGTTCTAGACAAGACCAATACATAGAGAAATGCAAAAGCAAGCAAAAACGCTACTGGACTGAACTCTAGGGCTAGCGCCCCAAGCTACCCTGGACGCTGGGTAACAGGGTATTCTTCTACTTCGTTTGGGGCAAGGTTATTTCGGTCCTATATTGTTCCAACTTGTATAAAGGAGTCCTAAACTTAATTTGAAGAAAATCTAATATATTTTGGGAGGAGAACACACCACTTTGGAGGGGAGAACATAAACCACGCTTGGAGGAGGCTTTCAACTAGTTTTTCTTCTCTTCTCTTCCTTTAATCTCATAGTTTATTAGTTCTAGAGTTGTGGGTGCTACATGAACGTTAGTTTGAAGTTCGAATAGTTCTTATTATTTTATCATATTGATTTATTTATTCAATCTTGTGCTTAATTATTTGATTGCTTGATCATAAATTAAATAATATACACGAATCTAGGATTAAAGTCGGGAGAGAAAATTCTAGATTGCATATAAGATTGAGTAGAGCGAGATCTTGAACCTGAATTAGGGGGAACAAATTTGCGGTTAGGATAGGGATATACCTAATCGCCTTGCTTAGTTATTCTACGGAAATTATTAATGCGTTCTTGTTAATTCTAATTTCATAGGGATATAGGTGTTAGGTTAGCTTGAATAGGGCGAGTAGTACTTCAAAAGACTACTACGAGTAATATTAACCCTGTCAATCAATAAACCAGATAAATTAATTAGTTAATTTAAGTAGAAAACTCAACGGGATTGTTAGCTGACCCATAGCTCTGGAATATTTTTTCCTATTGAATTCGTCTCTAATATTGCCGACTTGTTTTCTTTAATCTCTTAGTTTGCTACTCTAGATTAGTTTTGGTTAGATATTCATATGTTAGGACATCACTTGAATAGAATAATCGTCTTAGTTTAATTTAGTAAATAGTTAATCACAAGTCCATGTGGGTACGATATCTAGACTTACAATCCTATATTACTTGTCTGACCACGTATACTTGCGTGTGCGTTTGGGAGCAACAAGTTTTTTGCGCCATTTCTGGGGACTTTGAAATTGATTGTTTTGCTAGATCAGACTTTTACTTTTTATTTATTCAAGTTTTTTAATTTTAGTTTAGTGTAGTACTTCTTTAATTATTATTTTTTACATGGCATCTAGGAATGAGAATTGATCAAATATTGGTTATTCTTATTTTGGAAATCCTTGTCTATATTGCGAAGGACCGCACTTGTGGAAAAATTGTGAATCTCAATTTTATGAGTGGAATTTTTGTAATGTGTGTGATTTTCAAGGTGGCCATTGGGATGGTTGTCCTAATTCCTTTTACCCTTCTCTGAACCCTCATTATGATGTTTTTAATAATGTTTCTGAGTTTAATAGGAACATTGAAGTGGAGGAGGCGGAATGCACTGCTCGTATTATGGACACGGCGAGGCAGGTAATTGAGCAAAATGATGAAATTCAAAAAAAGACCGCCTTACAAATCAAAGTACTGCAGGCTAGAATGGAAGAATTAATGGCCAATTTTCAAGAAGAACCTCAACTCGACGAAGAGAGTAAGTTCCTACAAGAGGTAAAAGTTAAAGAAGAGGATATAGTGAGTCAATCTTGGATAGAGGAACAAGCTCAAACAATAAAATTTTATGGGGTTTCCATATGGTCTTTCAAATATACCAAAACAGCTGTTAGACGGAGGAGCCGAATTCAGGCAGAAGATAGACCAATTTAGCTTAGATATCCATGACCTGCAGGCTCAATTGAATAAAAAGGTTGAGACATCTGATGCCCTGCCACCAATTGTTGTGTATATTGACCAGCATGTGGACCAGAAAGAGAAATTCCAACTATTCGACCAAAATATTATTAATGATGCCAAGGTTGACGAAGTGTGCAAAAGTGAGGATGTCGAAAGTGAAGCGATTCTAGTGTTGGAGTGCATTGGAACTCATTCTAAACACTTTCTAATATTGTGTTTGGTTTAGTGACACGAGAATTGATCCATTCGAGCATATAGAGGAGCCAATGGATGAGGAACAAAGTGCATATATGTTACGCCCCGCAATATTACGTCGATATTACGCTTCGCAGTATTAAGTTACGACGATGTTGCACCCTGTAGTATTGTACGTTGAATTTGTCGTAAGGAAATTGACATCAGTCCAAGGAAAAGATTATTTGGGGATTATAAGGATCATAAGTGATGAGTAAATTCGTGAAGGTAAGAGGGTAAGTAAAATCAAAGAAAACGAATTTTGTCAAAGTTTGACATTTTGGGATAAAATACGGGTCGAGCGATAATACCCGATATTTATGGACTAGTACCCTACAAGGTACCATGTGACCACGGTAGTATAATATATAAAGTATATTAAAAATAAGTAAAATTTTAAGTAATTTAAGATAATTTTTAGATTATACGGGTAATTGGTTAATTACCGGGTAACAGGACATTACCCGATTAACTAATAAGCAGATAAAAAACTTAATAGTTATCCCCACCACGTGGCAAGAAGCCACTAAGTTAAGAGGTGACTAAGTAGTCGCTTATTTGCCACCTAGGCTTAAACAAAAATTGGCTAATTAACCAAATGATCTGCCAAGTCTAAAGGTGAGCCAAAAATGACTTAAAGATGTCATTCTTTCCAAAAGCAAGAATCAGAAACGTAAGGCTTTAGATTAAAATCTTAGAAAGACTTAGAAAAGTCTATTCCAGGAATCTGCCCTCAACATCTTTTAAAAACCTTTAAGCTTCATTTCATTATTTTGGGTTGAAACCAAGTACTAGAAAACAGAATCTTCAAATGGAGCAAGCTTAAAAACTTAAAGTCCGTTCGTTGGTTCAGAATCGTCCAAGGCAGAACAAATTCGTTAAGGAATTCAGGTGTAACTTCGTTCACATTTTGCAGAAACAGGTATGTTAAGGCTAAGTTCTTCTTTCATTTTGGCATGATCTCGTCATTTAACAAGTTTGTTTAGTTCTAATTGCACTGACCCAATTTGTCAATAAAAAAGGGACACTGTAGCAGTGTTATTTTTATAGTATGCTTTCACCAATTGTCCAACCGATTTTCTTTTGTCCAACTGATTTGAAGCTGTCATCTTATGGCTTAGATTTTAGCTTAACCAATTTTCCTGATGCTAACCAGATGGTGTCTATTTAATCATTTTGTTGCAATGATGCTCTCCCATTTGGGTGTCACATTGGAGTACGTTACTGTCTTGACACTGGATACGTTACAATATTTTTCTTACCGGGACTTCATATTCATTTGAGTACTTCATTCTTCCAGTCAAGAGAGCAGAGAGTTTATATATACAGTATTAAAAGTATTTTCATTACCATCAAGCTATAATCGATGGGCAGGCCTCTATTAGGCAACCTCTGATCAGATGGTAAGTTATATTCCGATCCTACTGTGGCTGAGCGCTTATGAGCGAGTCCAGTTGGTCAAGATACAGAGCCTAGTATGGCCGGGCGCTTATGAGCGAGCCTACTATAGCAGAGCAGATATATATGTATACCGAGCCTTATAGGGCCGGACAACTATTTTACTTACTATATCGAGAGAGTTGAGTCAGTATCAGCAGGTAAGCATATCTTCAGATTATCTTTGACTTCCAGCTACTTGCAGTTATTATATTATCAGTTCAGTTTCAGCTTTCAGTATATTGCCTTACATACTCAGTACATTATTTCGTACTGACGTCCCTTTTCTGGCGGCGCTGCATTTCATGCGTGCAGGTCAGACAGACAGACGGGTAGGCCTCTTCATTAAGTGTTGCCCGAGTTCATCTTGATCGGTAAGCTCCATGCTTTTCGGAGTTTCCGGGTCTAGAGCATTATGTACATCTTGTATATATATGTATATATGTTATGAGTAGGTCGGGGAGCTATTCCGATCATAGTATATCCATTAGTAGAGGCTTGTAGACATATCCTGTCAGTTAGTGCAATATGTTGGGCTTGCAGGCCTTGTATGTATATTTGGTTGGTTTGTCAGCTGTAATAGTTATGACGACCTTGTCGGCCCAGTTTTATATTGACATTTAGTCAGCATTCGCAGTTATCTTGCAATGTGGCCCATGGCAAAAGTATGACATCATATGTTCAGAGTCCCTTAGTTGCAAGTTGGTATGCAAGGATAGGTGAGGCACTGGATGCCGGTCTCGTCCCCTAGGTTCGGGGCGTGACAATATATTCTGAAATTTGTGATGCCAAGGAGACAAAATGACATACCTCACTTAAGGGCCAAGAAGTGCAAGATTCGATATCTATTGCTTGGTTCCTTTATTTTCACACCACCACCCCAGGAACGTGACATAAAAATTGATGCAAAATTGGGGGCTCAATTCATATCCTCAAAGTGGAAGGAAAAGTAGTGAAACAGATAGCTCGTGCCCCGACATTAAATCAAGCGCTTGTTGAGAGGCAACCCAATTCTGATTTTTATTTTTATTTTTTTTATTGTGTTATCTTTGTAGTGTTTTTTTTTTATTTTGTAGTAGTAGGGGCATGGAGTCGAAGCAAATAGGCGTGTGAAAAAGCAAGCATGTGGTTAAAATTAAGTTTGGGGTGCCCGCACAAAGGACCGTACTAAGTCTGTGTATCCCATGAGCTACTAATACTTCGGGCTTTGGCCTACCATGGAGTCTCTTTTACCCTCTAGTTATTTATTGGATGCATTGAGGACATGCACAATTTTAAGTCTGGGGTGAGGTGATTGTTTGGGTTATTTTTTATGCTATCCTAGATTTGTTGTAGTACTGTTTCTTAGAGTAGTGGTTTGTGTAAAAAAAATTTAAAAAAAAAACAAAAAAGAAAAAAGAATAAGAAAATTGGGACTTTTCCGGACGATGGATTTTGTGGATAACTTTCTTGAGGGATTAAAGTCCTATAAAAATAATTCAAATTTTTTTTGTTATTCTAATTAGTTTTAGGTAGTTAATAATCTCCCTTAGTTTTTTTTTGTGCATCAGTTCTTTTCTTAGGGATATAACTTTAACCGAGTAAAGTTTTTTATTTTTAGGATTAGATTTTTTCTTCTTCTTTGTTTTAGGAGTAGTAAAAGAGAGAGAAGAAGAAACCTTTGTGACTTGTTTGATACTAACATATTTAGGCCTGAGCTTGAGTAGTATTTTCTTGAGTGCTTGAGTAATGAATAAAATAGTAGACTTTCCGACGCCTAACCTCAGGGTTGTAACTCTATATATAGCTTATTCTTATTTTGTCGTTCGCTATGATCATGTCTGTCTTAGAGTAGAATTGATCCATCTTGATTGATACTTGTGCCATGTAGGGTGAGCATTTCTTACATATATTCTATGTTTTGCATCTTAGTCTAGAACTTGCCCTGCATGTTATTGAAGTGAAGTAAAAGTGTTGCTCTGTTTATAAGATGATAATAAGCTTTCTTTGATGTATCTTGTGAATTTTAGCCTTTTCAGATATTGTACCACGAGTTATCCCTTTGAGCCTGTAGCCTTCTGTTTGGAAGCCATATTTTTGCCTTGATTCTTTTGTTGAATCCCGAGTTTTTGCACCCTTCTTCCTTGAGCATTATTGCTTAGACTCTGATATTAATTGATAAATTTGAAGAAGGGATGAATAAGTGAAAAATGGTGATCAATGATAGCTAAAAAGTGATGAAAAGGCCTACTTGAAAAGAATGTGACATGGAAAAAAAAGAAAAAAAGAGAAAGAAAACAAATTGCTTTGAAAAAAAATTAAACTGTCTTGATATGAGAGAAATACTTGTGAAACAATTGATGAAGAGAGCGCTGAAAAATTAAATGTTAGAGATAAAAATAATGTGTGATGAAGTCTAAAAGTGCAAAGTGCTTAGGGAAGTGTAAGTCACTATTATATAGTTCTCCTACCCGTCCCGTAGCCAACATTACAACCCGTTAAAGTCCTATCTGATTCTCGTCGAGCACACTTAATTAGTAGAGATGTACATATTAGGCAAGCCTGTGGTTTGTTGTGCATACATGTGAATTCGTTTGTGAGTGCGAGAGTTGTTCTTTGATGCTAAGTCCTTAAATTATATTTATTCTTTGATTTGAGTGTATGAACTATTTATTCTTGTGAGGGCACTGGTTTAATGATAGATAGGTGATGTTATTAGCTTTATTTGACAGAGTAGGTGAGCGGGCTTAAATTTGGTGAGTTAGAATCCCTCTCTGAGGTTAGGAGGTTAGAAGTTTGTTGTTTGTTTGTGACTTGTATATCTTACACGATGACCAGGAAAGTGTATATCTGATGGTTGAGCTGCTAAATGACCTAATTATTAGTATCAACCGAAGTGGTGATGTTCCAAGGCTTGATTTATTGAGAGTAGATTTTAATGCTTACTCGAGGAGGAGCAAGATTATAAGTGTGTGGTTGTGATATTCGGCCAAAAATACATATATTTAACCATTATTGCCTCACATTCGAGTACTTTTAATCATCTTATGAGTATTAATTATATTATTTTGTGCTTAATATTATATTTTAACTATGTAGGAATAAAACAGTGTAAAAATGAAGAGATTTGAAGCAAAATTGAATAAAATACAGAAGAAAAAAGTAGCAAAATAAACAAATAAAAAAATGGAGGAGAAAAAAGCAGGGAAACCCTTTGGTGTTTGCCCCCGTTGTTGTAGGCAAGATCAATACAAAAGAAAGCAAAAATGTTACTGGACTTAGCGCCAGGGCTAGCGCCCCACGCTACCCTGGACGCTGGCTGACGGGGTACTCTCATACTTTGTTCGGGACAGGGTTATTTTGGCCATACAGGGTTCCAACTCGTATAAAAGGTGTCCTAAACTTAAATTGGAGGATAATTAACATTTTTTGGGAGGAGAACACACCACTTAGGAGGGGAGAACATAAACCACGCTTGAAGGAGGCTTTCAACTAGTTTTTCTTCTCTTATCTTCCTTTAATCGCATAGTTTATTAGTTTTAGAGTTGTGGGTGCAACATGAACATTGTGGTTTGATGTTTGAATTGTTCGTAGTTCTTATTATTTTATCATATTGATTTATTTATCCAATCTTGCGCTTAATCATTTGATTGCTTGATCACCAATTAAATACTATCAACGAATCTAGGATTGAACTCGGGAGAGGGAATTCTAGATTGCATAGAAGATTGAGCAGAGCAAGATCTTGAACCTGAATTAGGGAGAACAGATTTACGGTTAGGATAAGGATATACCTAATCGCCTTGCTTGGTTATTATACTGAAAATTATAAATGCGTCTTGTTAATCCTAGTTTTATAGGAATATAGGCGTTAGGATAACTTGAATAGGCGAGTAGTACTTCGGGAGAATACTACGAGTAATGTTAACTCTGTCAATCAATAAACAAGATAAATCAATTAGATAATTTAAGTAGAAAACTCAACAGGATTGTTAGCTAATCCATAGCTCTGGAATATTTTCTCCCATTGAAATCATCTCTAATATTGCCGACTAGTTTTCTTTAATCTCTTAGTTTGATGCTGTAGATTAGTTTTAGTTTAATATTCGTACGTTAGGAAATAGCTTGAATCGATTAATTATCTTAGTTTAATTTGGTAAATAGTTAATCACAAGTCTCCGTGCATACAATATCTGGACTTACAATCCTATATTACTTGTACGATCATGTATACTTGTGTGTGCATTTGGGAGCAACAGTAGGCATATCATTGCCAGCATCATTGCCGCGCCCCCTTTTTCCTCGCGGAGTTCGGGTTTCGACATTCATTGGGGACAACTCATTTCCTTTTGGGAATTGGGTATGCCACCTAACGGATTTAAGGTGCGTTAGGTCACCTAAAGCAAATAACTCATAAACCAGTTTGCATTACCAGAGATTGGGTAAGGGCTCGAAATAATCATGAGGGGAAGGTGTTAGGCACCCCTCGAGGTCCACAATGGTGGGTCCCGACCAAACTCGAATTAGGTGAATTAGTCTTATAAACAGATAAAGCAAAATAGATATTACGTTTAAGGGGTAAAGGGGGTCCTAAGTTTTTTAGCCTATAGGATCACTTCTATGCAATACTTGGTAATCGTCCCCAAGTTGGGGTGCTACACATAGCATTAGCGCACAGGTCATCATATCCTTTACTACCCGATTACCCTCCCCTTAGTGGTTATATAAGAGATTCTAATTAAACGTACCCTATGCATGCATTACCCGTCCCTTACTTATGGTCCTGGAGGTGTTTAGGACTTCTAGTTAAGGTGGAACTACTCTCCTATAGTGTTTAAAAAGAGAAAATCTAAGCGACAAACAAAACAAATAGGACTGTCTGGTAAAGGAACAATTAAAGGCTCACATTTTACCTCCGCAAATAAGCAGGCAATTGCATGTCNTGCTGGTTTGGTGGTATTTTGGGGAGGTGTTGGGTTTCTGGTAGTTTGTTGATTGATGTCGGGGACGTTCGAGGGTGAGGGAGAGGTTTGCTAAGTTGCAGACCTGCTCAAGTTCTCCCTGTAACTCCAATATCTTTTGTTCCAACCGCAAAACCAAGTCATTTGGTGCCGGAGTACTCCGACCTCTGAAGTTTCCGCATTCTCAGCGTTTTCCTTTCGAATACCACTTAAGTCATCCATCTTAGATTTTCCTCTACACTTCGTATTACTTGGATGAGGAGGAGGTGGAGGGCCTCTAGATCTGGTGTGATATGCTGATGATGCTAGTATGTACGAACCAACCTTAGGGGATGGGAATAACAAAAATAAAGAAAAATAAAAGGTAAACAAGTCAGTCGGGGTTCTGAAAAGTTTGCAATATTTAAACACATATTGCGGGAATGTAAATTCGCGTCCTAATTTGGGATCCCCGTTATGGTCAAGGTAGGCTTAGCGACAAATAGATTTAGAGAAATTCAGTGACAATATTTGCCTCATTTCATTAATGCAAAAATAGACGACCCAAAACGACACTAAATAAGATAAATCACTAATGGCACTTGGCCTTATTACATTTGAAAAGCAAGTAAACCTAATCTACTTGGTCCCAGAAGAACCTTCTCCAGGCTAGATGCTCTTGTCGATCAGATCCCCCAGTTCGCGCAGGTTCAGCAGTAAGAATGCCCTCACCAAATGTCCTCCTTTGTTTCCTTCAGCGTTCTGGCAATCGGTGACTCTCTTCCTCATTTTCCCTTCCAATTCCATCAGACTGTACTCCAGATACTCCAACCTTTCACTAGATTTAACAGCCCTTTCTTTCCACTCATTGATCATTTCCATATCAGCCTTGTGTTGCTCCATATGCTCGGCTTTAGACTCGCGGATTCTTTTGTGCAGTTTGTTATATGTCACCTATGCTTCGGCAACTTCGTCTATGACCCTGTTTCCTGGACCAACTCTTGGCTCGAATATTACCCCTATGTTATCATCCAACCATGAGGGGTAGAAGTACGTATGACTCGCATGATATCGATCCGGCTCGATAGTATCCTTCTCTACGATAATCTTCAAGTGCCACATGTGTTGTGCTTCATTTTTGTATGGAATGGCATCACCCTGAAAATCAGCTATGAAGTGTCTCATTTTAGCAACCCGTGGTATGACCTGCTTCCTGCCTGCCTCTCTCATAACCCTAAGGGGAGCATAAGGGTATATGCCCCTCAACCCGATTAGCACCAAGTATGGAATGTCCCTGGATCTGATAATGAACTCGTCGGTAGGGAACCATTCAAACATCCATTGAACCTGATCCTCGGTCAAATTGTCGAAAAACTACACCCATCCTATATCATCCCCTGGTTGAGCGAACCTGTCTGGGAGATAGGTCATTTTCTTGGGATGATGGAAAGCTATGTGATCGCTCCATGGCCTTCGTGGAAACTCTTAACGGTGATGACCCTTTTGGAGATGTTCTAATAGCCAAACTTGTAGCAGCAGATTGCAACCTTCGAAGTATTTGTACCCTTTCTGGCAGCGCTCTAAGGCCCCATAGATGTCTGCAATGATCATAGGGACTATGGTATATGTCTACCCTTCGATCCCTTCCATCAAAGTTTTGGCTACCATGGCCAGTTTGGTGTGGATTCTGTCCCCTTGGATTGGTAACACTAGCATACCCAAGAAACAAACGATGAACACAAAGACCCTGCTGTGAATCCAACCTAAGGAGGTGATGGAAAATTCGTCATCAAAGATATGGTAAGATCTGCTGTCACCGTATCATTCATAGAGAAAGTCAAAGGGTATGTAAGATTTGTTCACGCACTCCAAGTCATCATTCTTCTTTAACCCCATCATCTTAAGAAATCCCCTAGTAGTGTGATTTTCAGGTGCTAGTAAACCAGGGCTGTCCCAAGTTAGTCCAGCAAATCCCCCTATTTCTTCCAAGAGAGGGGTCATTTCTATGCTTCTAAAGTGGAATACGGCTCTTTCTTTGTCCCAGAATATTGTGGCAGCCTCGATCAACATCTTGTTTAGCTGGACGTCCAACAAAGAAGGCAAGTTTCCTAAGACCCTTTTCACGTGATTTTGGTCACTTGATGGAAGATCCCTCCACCAATCTAGCAATGGTGATGGTATGTTACTAACCATGCCGAACCAGGGGACTATGTGCCTCATTTTCTGCAAAAAAAAAAATATGGTTAGGCCCTTTCCCCCTCTAGATCCGACTATTTATACAACAATAATTAGCATATTGGCACTTATTTCTCCAAATTAATGCACACAATCGTGGTTGCGTCCGTTGGGATTACGGAAAACCCGATGGACTTTTGGACGAGGCTTGTCTTAAAGGGTTATTATATGGACAACATATTAACCCGGCTAGGTTTGACCATGATGCATGTACAATTAATCAGAGTAAGGTTTCTATAGAGGTCTAGACCGATACCCTCAAGTGGACAACTTGAGAGGGAAAGGCACGGAACCGTCGACTGCACCGCTAATCGACTAGTTTTACCTCAAATACGCCTTTCCGCATTTAATGGGTGATATATATAGGAAGAGCGCAAACACTCATCAAGCGTTGCTATGGGATTGATTACGCACGAGTGAAATATGATGTCGAGCATGATTTATGCAGCAATAAATAGCATGTTGTCAAATATTTGCACGTTAAAAAAATGATAAATATAGTATTTAAATAATTGAAAGATAGTAAAAAAAAGAAACCAAGGAGACAAATCAGTTTCAGGAAATAAAGAAAATCATAAATGCTTGAGAGATAAGCAATTAAATCCAAGTAAAGGGGAAAGGGAAGGTTGTATCAACAAAATAAGGCATGCTTAATACTAATTCACAAAACAAGTTCGTTATGGTAAGAGCCTAAATTATCCCCAGCAGTGTCGCCATGCTGTCGCGCCCCCTTTTTCCTCGCGGAGTCTGGGTTTCGATATTCATTGGGGACAACTCGTTTCCTTTTGGGAATTGGGTATGGAATTTGAAGAGTCGTCACCTAACGGATTTAAGGTGCGTTAGGTCACCTAAAGCAAATAACTCATAAACCAGTTTGCATTACCAGAGATTGGGTAAGGGCTCGAAATAATCATGAGGGGAAGGTGTTAGGCACCCCTCGAGGTCCACAATGGTGGGTCCCGACCAAACTCGAATTAGGTGAATTAGTCTTATAAACAGATAAAGCAAAATAGATATTACGTTTAAGGGGTAAAGGGGGTCCTAAGTTTTTTAGCCTATAGGATCACTTCTATGCAATACTTGGTAATCGTCCCCAAGTTGGGGTGCTACACATAGCATTAGCGCACAGGTCATCATATCCTTTACTACCCGATTACCCTCCCCTTAGTGGTTATATAAGAGATTCTAATTAAACGTACCCTATGCATGCATTACCCGTCCCTTACTTATGGTCCTGGAGGTGTTTAGGACTTCTAGTTAAGGTGGAACTACTCTCCTATAGTGTTTAAAAAGAGAAAATCTAAGCGACAAACAAAACAAATAGGACTGTCTGGTAAAGGAACAATTAAAGGCTCACATTTTACCTCCGCAAATAAGCAGGCAATTGCATGTCTTAACCAACCGTATTTCAGGCACTTTAGAAGTCCTATAGCAGGATATCTAGGTGAGCACAAAGTAGAACATATGCAGTGTTTTATTAGAGCGAGGCAGATGGTACTTAATCAATTGCCTACTGATTTTAGGACTAGCTGGATCTGGGCAGTTCACAAACAAAGCACGGTTTTATAACTTTCAGATTTTAATCGCCCTACAGGCTTGCCTAGGCGTGGATCAGAGATGTCCTATGAACATGATGTCTAATCGGTAATCAGAACCGCAATAAATCAGTAAACACTTTTAAGCAGGCAGTTTGGTTCATTAGGTCCTATAGGCATGCTGTCTAGGTGTAGAAACTGATTTTAAACTTACAGATATGGTATCTAAATGCAGAAATTAGTTTTAACCTTATAGACATGGTATCTAAATGCAGAAATTGGTTTTAACCTTTTTGGCGTGTAAAGACTGATTTTAAGCTTGCAGGCATGGTGTCTAAATAAACGAACGTCGCAGTAACCTATAGGCATGGTATCTAGAATGCAGGGCTGATTTTAATTTCATAGGCGTAGTATCTGAAAACATCACAGCAACCTATAGGCATGGTATCTAGAATGCAGGACTGATTTTAAATTCATAGGCATAGTATCTGAATGTATATAAGCGAACAAACATCACAGCAACCTATAGGCATGGCATTTACCCTTTCCCAGCAAAAATATATATATAAGAACCCCTCCCAGTTTTACTAATATCCCCAATATCTGTTTACAAAGAAATTATTATTACAAACCATCATAAATAATGAATTACAGAAGTGAAACTACTAAAACTATAGGGAGCCTGAACAGGCCCAAACAGTAAACCTAAAAAGTCAAGCCTTCAACCAAGTATGAACATGCCAATACTCTCATAGTGCACCCAATGGTATCCTGGTGTGTCAAAGTTCCCAAGGGCCTCAGGGGCCCCGGGCAATGCTCACACCAGAAAACTTTTCAAAGCAACCCTTTTGTGAGCAAGTTTGGAAAGCCAGCCCCAGTGTGTCAAAGTTCAGAGGAGTCTCATGTACTCCTAGGCAATGCTCACACAGGAGGGGCAGGACCCTAGGTGTTCTAAGAGTAGGAGTTGAAAATAGGAGGCAGTTTTAAGAAAAATAGTTTTGGATCCTCAGGAAGTAAGGAGCAAACATGGTCATTCAGTTCTTGTAACTCAAACAAAGGACCCAGCAATCAAACAGTACACAGAAACAGGATCACTTAGAGTTTCAACTTAGTTTAGTAGCTGTTACTAGGTGAGCAGACACTAAAAAAAGACATGGCATGCTGGGATCAATTAGATAGTCACATTCAAAGGGGTATCAGGGATTGGGAGCAATATTGGTCAGGAGTTTGTGAGAGGTGAACATTTAAAAACAAACTAGAAAGAACATGCTAGTAGAGAAGTAAACAGACATGGGTCTAATTTAGATATGAGCAAGCATGCGGACTTGCTGAAAGCAAAAGCACATAGGTCTAGTTAAACAAAGTAAACAGGCTGAAAGCGGGACACACATAGGTTTAATCAAACAGAAGTAGACATGCTATTGCAGTAAACACATAGGTTAAATAGAAGTAGACATGCTGACCACAAGGGAACACATAGGTTTAATTGAATAGCAGGGAACATGCTGATTAGGAACAATAAACACAAAGCACATGGATCTAATGAAATAAAAGTAGACATGCTGATAACTGGGAACATAGTTAAATCGAATAGCAGTAAACATGCTGAGCAGGGAAACACATTGGTTTGATTAAACAGAAGAAAGACATGCTGATTATACAGGAACACATAGGTTTAATTGAATAGCAGTAGTGAAAACATACCAGTTAAGAGATAGCAATAGAAGAGTGAAACAAACAAGGTCCAAAGGTCTAGCCTTGGCTCCCAGCCGGCTAGACAATGTAACAATAAAGAGCAGAAGATTGTGATAGTGGAAGAGAGCAAGAACTTTGTGTACTATTCTATGTCTGTGTGCGTCTGTGTTAAAGAAAAAGAATGAGGCATATATAGCATTCAGTAGAGTAGAGTAAATAAGGTAAATCTGTTTGAAGGTTTGCAAATAAGGCAAAGAAAGCAGTCAGTCCATCAATTAGGCATGACATGGCCAATCAATAGGCAAAATTCATGGGATTGGATCCAAAAATAGCTCGGAATTGAGGTCCAAATAAGGTAGGTAATCAATTAGAGTCAGAACACCAAACTCCAGCCAGTAGCAAGGTCAATTAGTCACACAAATAAGGTAAATATGTAAATTAGTGATCATCCGGGGTTGGTAAAACAATCAATTCCCCTAAATTAAGCTTAGTAGGAACAACTAAGGCAAGTAACACCAATTAGGGGTCTCATAATAAGGAAAGCAGACGAAAATACAGTGCATAACCACCTCAGCAAAATGAAACCCTAGACAGTTGGGTTAACCATTCAATTATTCAAAAAATAACGGGCAAAACAATGAATTGATCAAACACTAACGCCTGAACATAGTTAGGCAAAAATCAGTGGAGGAGATGATCAAACACATAGGAACCTTATAGAGAAGTTTTCGCGAAAACAGAAGAAGTGAAACCCTAATTGTGGGAAACTTTTGGATCGATCAACAGTAGGAAAAATGGAAGAAAAATGCCATAGAAACTCGAAACCCTTTCAGATCCACAGAGATCTGACCAGCACATAATAAGGAAGCAAAAATCCTAATATAACAGGATACTAAAATCGATTAACAATAAAGAAAACAAGAGATTTTAAAAAGAAAACTACTGATAAACTCAGAATCACTCAAGATCTACAAAGATCTAGACAGATTCGCGTTCAAAAAAGTTAGGGGTTTGAGAAAAAAGGGGTGGGGTAAAGAAAATCTAGTGTTGAACCAAAGATTCGAACCATAAACACTAGATAATAGAACTTACAAACGGAGATGACCGTAGGCAGACTCTTAAACAGTTTCGAACAAAATCTGGGTTGGATCTCTTAGAGATCCCTTCATGAAATAACAAAACCAAATAAACAGAATAAGTAAGAGGCCAGTAGGGGCCTCAAATCACCAAGGAATCCCATGGAATGGGTAAGAATCGAAAGGTTTGGGGGGAAATTTAGGTGGCGGCGCTAGGGTTAGGGTTAGTCTCATAGAGAACCGGAGAAGAAAGGGAGATTCAAGGGCGGCTGGATGTGAGAAATGATTAGGGTTAGGGGGTCGTTTGAGTTAAAAAAGGAATGGGTGAATGGGGGTTGTTGATCTCATAGATCAATGGCCAAGATTATAGGGGTTTGGGGGCCGGGTAGAGGTCTTTAGGTTTGGGCTGGGGTGATTTGGGCCCGGGTTTAATTAAATTGGATTGGGGGGGGGGGGGTTCCAGTTTTGGCTATAAATTAGG